>NW_018399393.1:1070-1223 GCF_002168275.2 Theobroma umbraticum | reverse complement strand
AGGCTATAAATAGACTTTTCTTGCCAATGAATGCACTTTTCTTCATCTTTCTCAAGATACACATTCAATTATTGTCTATTTTAATCAAAAATGTAAAATACTTCAACGTAAAATCAATTATTAGATTATAAAACCACTTAAAGTAAGTAATAA
>NW_018399393.1:735-892 GCF_002168275.2 Theobroma umbraticum | reverse complement strand
TTTAGAATGAGTAAAAAGGCTGTTGAAGGATTGAGAGGCTATAAATAGACTTTTATTATCAATGAATGCTTTTTTCTTCATGATTCGTAAAGTAGATTATAGGCTGTTTTAACAAAAAAAATGTAAAAAAACTCAACTTAAAATCAATTATGAGACT
>NW_018399393.1:124-238 GCF_002168275.2 Theobroma umbraticum | reverse complement strand
TCAATTATAGTCTATTTTAATGAAAAATGTAAAAAAATTCACCTTAAAATCAATTATGACATTATAAAACCATTCAAAGCATGTAAAAAAGCTTTTGAAAGAATAGGTGACTAT
>NW_018399393.1:0-114 GCF_002168275.2 Theobroma umbraticum | reverse complement strand
AGATTAGAAAACCATTTAAAGTGAGAAATAAAGCTTTCGAAGGAATGGGAGGCTGTAAAGAGATTTTTCTTGCCAATGAATTCTTTTTTCTTCATGCTTCTCAGGGAAAACATT
>NW_018399392.1:1914-2075 GCF_002168275.2 Theobroma umbraticum | reverse complement strand
AAAAATCATTTAAAGTGAGTAATACGACTTTTGAAGGAATGGGTGACTATAATGAACTTTTCTTGCTAATGAATGTATTTTTTTTCATGTTTCTCAATATAGACATTCAATTATTGTCTGTTTTAACTAAAAATGCAAAACAATTCAACTTAAAATCAATT
>NW_018399392.1:1785-1904 GCF_002168275.2 Theobroma umbraticum | reverse complement strand
AAAACCATTTAAAGCGAGTAATAAGATATTTGAAGGAATAGATGACTATAAATGGACTTTGCTTCTTAATAAATGGCTTTTTCTACATGTTTTCTAAGGTAGGCATTCAATTATAGTAT
>NW_018399392.1:1605-1775 GCF_002168275.2 Theobroma umbraticum | reverse complement strand
TGAATGTCTTTTTCTTCACGTTTCTCAAGGTAGACATTCAATTATAATATGTTTTAATGAAAAATAAAAAAAATTCAACTTAAAATTAATTATCAGATTATAAAACTATTTAAAGTGAATAATAAGGCTTTTAAAGGAGTAGGTGACTATAAATGGACTTTTCTTCTTAA
>NW_018399392.1:1202-1406 GCF_002168275.2 Theobroma umbraticum | reverse complement strand
GAGATTATAAAACCATTTAAAGCGAGTAATAAGACTTTTGAAGGAATGGGTGATTATAAACGGACTTTTTTTATTAATGAATTCCTTTTTCTTCACGTTTCTAGATGTAGATATTCAATTATAATCTATTTTGACTAAAAAAGTAAAAAAAATTGAGCTTAGAATCAATTTTGAGAGTATAAAATCATTTAAAGTGAGTAATAA
>NW_018399392.1:1047-1192 GCF_002168275.2 Theobroma umbraticum | reverse complement strand
GGAATAAGAGACTATAAATGGACTTTTCTTGCCAATGACTACCTTTTTCTTCATGTTTCTCAAAGTAGACAATCAATATAGTCTGTTTTATTGAAAAATGTAAAAATATTCAACTTAAAATCAATTATGAGATTATAAAACCATT
>NW_018399392.1:801-1023 GCF_002168275.2 Theobroma umbraticum | reverse complement strand
AAAAATGGTTGACTATAAATGGACTTTTCTTACCAATGAATGCTTTTTTCTTCATGGTTCTTGAGATGCACATTCAATTATAAGCTGTTTGACTAAAAATGTTAAAAAAAATTGAACTTAAAATCAATCTTAAGATTAAAAAATCACTTAAAGTGAGTAATAAGGCTTTTGAAGGAATGGGTGACTATAATGAACTTTTCTTGCCAATGAATGCATTTTTCT
>NW_018399392.1:523-791 GCF_002168275.2 Theobroma umbraticum | reverse complement strand
CGAGGTAGACATTCAATTATTATCTATTTTAACCAAAAATGTAAAACAATTCTACTTAAAATCAGTTATGAGATTATAAAACCATTTAAAGCGAGTAATATGACATTTAAAGGAATGGGTGACTATAAATGGACTTTTCTTCTTTATGAATGGCTTTTTCTACACGTTTTCTAAGGTAAGCATTCAATTATTGTCTATTTTAATGAAAAATAAAAAAAAATCCAACATAAAATCAATTATGAGATTATAAAACTATTTAAAGCGAGTA
>NW_018399392.1:395-513 GCF_002168275.2 Theobroma umbraticum | reverse complement strand
TGAAAGAATAGGTGACTATAAACGAACTTTTTTTGTCAATGAATCCATTTTTCTTCATGTTTCTTGACATAGATTTTTAATTATATTCTATTTTAACAAAAAAACTAAAAAAATTGAA
>NW_018399392.1:213-373 GCF_002168275.2 Theobroma umbraticum | reverse complement strand
TAAAACCATTTAAAGTGAGTAATAAGGCTTTTGACGGAATGAGAGACTATAAATAGACTTTTCTTATCAATAAATGCCTTTTTCTTCATGTTTCTCAAGGTAAATATTCAATTATAGTTTTTTTTAATGAAAAATGTAAAAATATTCAACTTAAAATCAA
>NW_018399392.1:0-203 GCF_002168275.2 Theobroma umbraticum | reverse complement strand
ATAAAACCATTTAAAACGAGTAATAAGGCTTTTGAAAAAATGGTTGAGTATAAATGGACTTTTCTTATCAATGTATGCTTTTTTCTTCACATTTCTTGATATGCACATTCAATTATAATATGTTTTTACTAAAAATGTCGAAATAAATAGAACTTAAAATCAATTTTAAGATTAAAAAATTATTTAAAGTGAGTAATAAGGCT
>NW_018399391.1:1400-1524 GCF_002168275.2 Theobroma umbraticum | reverse complement strand
TATGTCCTGAGATAGACAGTCAATTGTAATCTGTTTTAATCAAAAATGTAAAAAAATTGAACTTAAAACTATATTTGAGATTATAAAACCTTTTAAAAAGAGTAATAAGGCTTTTGAAGGACTA
>NW_018399391.1:1095-1210 GCF_002168275.2 Theobroma umbraticum | reverse complement strand
TTTTTCTTCATGTTTCTCGAGGTAGACATTCAATTGTAGTCTATTTTAACCAAAAATATTAAAAAAACTGAATATAAAATCAATTTTAAGATAATAAAACCATTTAAAGTGAGTA
>NW_018399391.1:763-926 GCF_002168275.2 Theobroma umbraticum | reverse complement strand
TGGTAGACCTTCAATTATAGTTTTTCTTAACCAAAAATGTAAAAATAATTGAACCTAAAATCAATTTTGAGATAATAAAATCATTTAAAATGGATAATAAGGCTTTTGCAGGAATGGGTGACAATAAATGGACTTTTCTTGCTAATGAATGCTTGTTTTTTCA
>NW_018399391.1:157-303 GCF_002168275.2 Theobroma umbraticum | reverse complement strand
AAGCGAGAAATAATTCTTTTGAAGGAATGGGAGACAATAAATGGACTTTTCTTATCAATGAATGCTTTTTTCTTTACATTTCTTGAGGCAGACATTCAATTGTAGTCTGTTTTAACCAAAAATATTAAAACAACTAAACATAAAAT
>NW_018399391.1:0-147 GCF_002168275.2 Theobroma umbraticum | reverse complement strand
ATAATAAAATCATTTAAAGTGAGTAATAAAGCTTTTGAAGGAATGTGAGACTATAAATGGACTTTTCTTGTCAATGAATACTTTTTTCTTCACGTTTCTCGACGTAGATATTCAATTATAGTTTGTCATAACAAAAAATGTAAAAAT
>NW_018399390.1:1116-1196 GCF_002168275.2 Theobroma umbraticum | reverse complement strand
GGTGACTATAAATTCACTTTTGCTCTCAATGAATGTCTTTTTCTACATGTTTCTTGAGGCAAACATTGAATTATAGTCTA
>NW_018399390.1:1011-1106 GCF_002168275.2 Theobroma umbraticum | reverse complement strand
AAATGTAAAAAAATTCAACGTAAAACAAATTTTCAGATTACAAAACTATTTAAAGCGAGTAATAAGGTTTTTGAAGGAATAGGTGACTATAAATG
>NW_018399390.1:634-848 GCF_002168275.2 Theobroma umbraticum | reverse complement strand
ATTCAACTTAAAATAAATTATGAGATTATAAAATAATTTAAAGTAAATAATATGGCTTTTGAAGGAATGGGTGACCATAAATGGACTTTTCTTCTCAATGAAGGGATTTTTCTACATGTTTCTTGAGGCAGGCATTCAATTATAGTCTCTTTTAACAAAAATTGTATAAAAATTTAACTTAAAATCAATTATGAGATTATAAAACGATTTAAAG
>NW_018399390.1:345-624 GCF_002168275.2 Theobroma umbraticum | reverse complement strand
TGTTTCTCTAAGCAGACATTGAATTATAGTATGTTTTAATCAAAAATGAAAATAAAATCAGCTTCAAATCAATTATAGGATTATAAACAATTTAAAGCGAGTAATAAGGCTTTCAAAGGAATGGGTGACCATAAATAGACTTTTATTGCCAATGAATGCGTTCTTCTTCATGTTTCTTAAGGTAAGCATTCAATTATAGTCTGTTTTATCCAAAATTGAAAAAACATTCAACTTAAAGTCAATTATGATATTATAAAACAATTTAAAGCCAGTAATAAG
>NW_018399390.1:0-150 GCF_002168275.2 Theobroma umbraticum | reverse complement strand
TGAGTAATAAGGCTTTTGAAGGAATGGGTGGCTATAAATGGACTTTTCTTCTCATTGAATAGCATTTTCTACACATTTCCTAAGACAAGCATTCAGTCATAGTCTATTTTAATGAAAAATATAAAACAATTCAACTTAAAATCAATTATG
>NW_018399389.1:14824-15009 GCF_002168275.2 Theobroma umbraticum | reverse complement strand
TAAGATTATAAAACCATTTAAAGTGAGTAATAAGGCTTTTGAAGGAATGGGTGGTGATAAATGGACATTTCTTACCAATGAATACCTTTTTGTTCATGTTTTCTAGGGTAGACTTTCAATTATAATTTGTTCTAACCAAAAATATAAAAAAACTTAACCTAAAATCAATTATGAGATTATAAAGC
>NW_018399389.1:14640-14814 GCF_002168275.2 Theobroma umbraticum | reverse complement strand
GAGTAATAAGGCTTTTGAAGGAATGGAAGACTATAAATTGGTTGTGCTTACTAATGATTACCTTTTTCTTCATGTTTCCCAAGGCAAACATTCAATTATAATATGTTCTAACAAAAAATATAAAAAATTCAGCCTAAAATCAATTATGAGATTATAAAACTATTTAAAGAGAGT
>NW_018399389.1:14425-14618 GCF_002168275.2 Theobroma umbraticum | reverse complement strand
GTGACTATAAATGGACTTTTCTTACCAATGAATGCATTTTTCTTCACATTTCTCATAGTAGACATTCAATTATAATCTGTTTTAATCAAAATGTATAGGGAATTCAAACTAAATTCAATTTTGAGATTAGAAAATAATTTAAAGTGAGTAATAAGGCTTTTAAAGGAACGAGTGACTATAAATGGACTTTTTT
>NW_018399389.1:14164-14415 GCF_002168275.2 Theobroma umbraticum | reverse complement strand
TACCTTTTTCTTCATGTTTTCCATGGCAGACATTCAATTATATTCTATTCTAACCAAAAATGTAAAAAAAATATCAATTTAAAATCAATTATGAGATTATAAATCCATTTAAAGTGAATAATAAGGCTTTTGAAGGAATGAGTGACTATAAATGGACCTTTCTTGCCAACGAATGTATTTTTTTTAATATTTCTTGAGGTTGACATTCAATTATAATCTGTTTCAACTAAAAATGTAAAAACAAAATGAAC
>NW_018399389.1:13275-13956 GCF_002168275.2 Theobroma umbraticum | reverse complement strand
AATATGTTTTAACTAAAAATGTAAAAAAATTTAATTTAAAATCAATTATTAGATTATAGAACTATTTAAAGTTAGTAATAAGGCTTTTAAATGAATGGGTGACTGTAAATGGACTTTTCTTACCAATGAATACCTTTTTTTTCAAGTTTCCTAATATAGACATTCAATTATAATCTGGTCTAATGAAAAATGTAAAAAAGTTTAACCTAAAATCAATTATGTGATTACAAAACTATCTAAAGTGAGTAATAAAGCATTTGAAAGAATGAGTGACTATAAATGGACTTTTCTTGGCAATGAATGCCTTTTTCTTCATGTTCCTCGACATAGACATTCAATTATAATATGTTTTTACTAAAAATGTACAAAGAATTCAAATTAAAATCAATCATGAGATTATAAAACTATTTAAGGCAAGTAATAAGGCTTTCAAAAGAATGAGTGAGTATAAATGGACTTTTCCTACCAATGAATACCTTTTTCTTCATGTTTGTCGAGGTAAACATTCAATTATAATCTGTTTTAACCAAAAATGTGCAAAGAATTCAACTTTAAATCAGTTTTGAGATTATAAAACCATTTAAAGTAAGTAATAAGACTTTTAAAGTAATGGGTGACTATAAATGGACTTTTATTGCCAATGAATGTCTTTTTCTTCACGTTTCTCAAGCTAGACATTCA
>NW_018399389.1:12557-13186 GCF_002168275.2 Theobroma umbraticum | reverse complement strand
GGTGACTATAAATAGACTTTTCTTGTCAATGAATGCCTTTTTCTTCACATTTCTTAAGATAGACTTTCAATTATAATCTGTTTTAACCAAAAATGTAAAAAAATTGAACTAAAAATTAATTTTCAGATAATAAAACTATTTAAAATGAGTAATAAGACTTTCAAACGAATGGGTGACTATAAATAGACCTTTCTTGCCAATGAATGTATTTTTTTTTTCACATTTCTCGAGATAGACATTCAATTATAGTATATTTTAACTAAAAATATAAGAAAATTCAACTCAAAATCAATTAGGAGATTATAAAGTCATTTAAAGTGAGTAATAAGGCTTTTAAAAGAATGGGAGACCATAAATAGACTTTTCTTCTCAATGAATCACTTTTTCTACATGTTTTTTAAGGCAGACATTCAATTATAATCTATTTTAACCAAAAATATAAAAAAAATTAAATTAAAAATCAATTTTGAGATAACAAAACTATTTAAAGTGAGTGATAAGGCTTTTTAAAAAATGGGTGACTATAAATAGACTTGTCTAGCCAATTAATGCGTTTTTCTTTATGTTTCTCAAGGTAAACAGTTAATTATAGTCTGTTTTAACTAAAAAAGTAAAAAAATTCAACTTAA
>NW_018399389.1:12380-12547 GCF_002168275.2 Theobroma umbraticum | reverse complement strand
GAGATTATAAAACTATTTAAAGCGAGTAATAAGCCTTTCAAAGGAATTAGAGAGTATAAATGGACTTTTCTTCCAAATGACTGGCCTTTTCAACACATTTTCTAAGTTAGCCTTTCAATTATAGTCTGTTTGAACAAAAAATATAAAAAAAATTCAACTTAAAATCA
>NW_018399389.1:11791-12363 GCF_002168275.2 Theobroma umbraticum | reverse complement strand
CTATTTAAAGCGAGTAATAAGCCTTTTGAAGGAATAAGTGACTATAAATGGACTCTTTTTACCAATAAAAACCTTTTTCTTCATGTTTCTCAAGGTTTACATTCAATTATAATATGTTTTAACTAAAACTGTACAAAGAATTCAAATTAAAATCAATTATGATATTATAAAACTATTTAAAGTGAGTAATAATGCTTTTGAAGGAATGAGCGACTATAAATGGACTTTTTCTACTAATGAATGCCTTTTTCTTTACGTTTCTCAAAGTAGACATTCAATTATAGTATGTTTTAACCAAAAATTAAAAATAATTCAACTTAAAATCAATTATTAGTTTATAAAACCATTTAAAGCAAGTAACAAGGCTTTCAAAGCCTTAAGTGACTATAAATAGGCATTTCATGACAATAGTTGGCTTTAGCTTCACGTTCCTCAACGTAGACATTCAGCTATAACCTTTTTCATCCAAAAAGGTAAAAAATTTAACTTAAAATCAATTTTGAGATTATAAAATCATTTCAAGAAAGTAATAAGACTTTTGAAGGAATCGGTGACTATAAATGTACTTTTCT
>NW_018399389.1:11639-11781 GCF_002168275.2 Theobroma umbraticum | reverse complement strand
TACCTTTTTCTTCATGTTTCCCAACATAGACATTTAATTAAATTATGTTCTAACCAAAACTGTAAAAAAATTTAATTTAAAATCAATTATGAGATTATCAATCCATTTAAAGTGAGTAATAAGGCTTTTAAGGGAATGGGTG
>NW_018399389.1:11029-11629 GCF_002168275.2 Theobroma umbraticum | reverse complement strand
GACTTTTCTTACTAATGAATGCCTTTTTCTTCACGTTTCTCAAGCTAGACAATGAATTATAATCTGTTTTAACAAAAAATGTAAAAAAATTTGAACTTAAAATCAATTTGAGATATAAAACCATTTAAAGCGAGTAATAAGTGCTTTTAAAGCAATGAGTGACTATAAATAGACCTTTTTCTTTACGTTTCTCAAAGTAGACATTCAATTATAATCTGTTTTAACTAAAAACATAAAACAATTGAACTAAAAATCAATTTTGAGATGATAAAACTATTTAAAGTGCGTAATAAGGCTTTTGAAGGAATAAGTGACTATAAATATACCTTTCTAGCCAATGAATGTGTTTTTCTTCATGTTTCTCAAGGTAAACATTCAATTAGTCTATTTTAACTAAAAATGTGAAATATTTCAACTTAAAATCAATTATTAGATTATAAAATCATTTGAAACGAGTAATAAGGCTTTTAAAGGAATGAGAGATTATAAATGGACTTTTCATCCAAATGAGTGGCTTCTTCTACAAGTTTCCCAAGCTAGGCATTCAATTATAATCTATTTTAATAACAAATATAAAAAAATTCAACTTAAAATCAATTA
>NW_018399389.1:10611-11010 GCF_002168275.2 Theobroma umbraticum | reverse complement strand
AAAGCGAGTAATAAGGCTTTTGAAGGAATGGGTGACTATAAATGGGCTTTTCTTTCCAATGAATGCCTTTTGCTTCATGTTTCTCAAGGTTGTCATTCAATTATAATATGTTTTAACCAAACATATTCAAAGAATTCAAATTAAAAATAATTTTGATATTATTAAACCATTTAAAGTGAGTAACAATGCTTTTGAAGGAATGAATGACTATAAATAGGCTTTTCTTGCTAATGAATGCCTTTTTCTTTATGTTTCTTGACGTAGACATTCAATTATAGTTTGTTTTAACCACAAATATAAAACAATTTAACTTAAAATCAATTATAACATTGTAAAACCATTTAAAACAAGTAACAAGGCTTTTGAAGATATGGATGACTATAAATGGACTTTTCTTGT
>NW_018399389.1:10527-10601 GCF_002168275.2 Theobroma umbraticum | reverse complement strand
CTTTTTCTTCACATTTCTCAAGGTCGACATTCAATTCTATTCAGTTTTAACAAAAAATGTAAAAAAATTAAACT
>NW_018399389.1:10365-10517 GCF_002168275.2 Theobroma umbraticum | reverse complement strand
TATTAGTTTATAAAACCATTTAAAGCAAGTAATAAGGTTTTCGAAGGCTTGAGGAACTATAAATAGACTTTTTGTGCCGATGGTTGGTTTTTACTTCATGTTTCCCAAGGCAAACATTCAATTATAGCCTTTTTAACCAAAAATGTAAACAA
>NW_018399389.1:10265-10355 GCF_002168275.2 Theobroma umbraticum | reverse complement strand
AAATCAATTTTGAGATTATAAAACCGTTTAAAGCGTGTAATAAGGCTTTTGAAGGAATGGGTGACTATAAATAGACTTTTTTTACCAATG
>NW_018399389.1:9678-9889 GCF_002168275.2 Theobroma umbraticum | reverse complement strand
AATAAGGCTTTTGAAGTAATAGGTGACTATAAATAGACTTTCTTGCCAATGAATGCATTTTTCTTGGTATTTCTCAAGGTAGATATTCAATTATAATCTGTTTTGACTTAAAATTTAAAAAATTCAATTATGAGGTTATAAAACTTTTCTTGCCAATGTATAGGTGACCGTAAATGGACTTTTCTTGCCAATGAATGCCTTTTTCTTCATG
>NW_018399389.1:9461-9578 GCF_002168275.2 Theobroma umbraticum | reverse complement strand
TGAGATTATAAAACCATTTAAACTGAGTAATAAGGCTTTTGAAGCAATGGGTGATTATGAATAGACTTTTCTTGCCAATGAATGCCTTTTTCTTTATGTTTCTCAAGGTAAACATTC
>NW_018399389.1:8938-9245 GCF_002168275.2 Theobroma umbraticum | reverse complement strand
TAAGGCTTTTGAAGGAATTGGTGACTATAAATAGACCTTTCTAGCCAATGAATGTGTTTTTCTTCATGTTTCTTAAGGTAAACATTCAATTAGTCTATTTTAACTAAAAATGTAAAAAAATTTAGCTTAAAATTAATTATTAGATTATAAAACCATTTAGAGCGAGTAATAAGGCTTTCAAAGGAATGAGAGATTATAAGCAAACTTTTCATCCAAATGAGTGGCTTTTTCTACACGTTTCCCAAGCCATTCATTCAATTATGGTCTATTTTAATGAAAAATGTAAAAAAATTCAACTTAAAATCTA
>NW_018399389.1:8638-8928 GCF_002168275.2 Theobroma umbraticum | reverse complement strand
ATAAAAACATTTAAAGCGAGTAATAAGGCTTTTTAAGGAATAGGTGACTATAAATGGGCTTTTCTTTCCAATGAATGTCTTTTTCTTCATATTTCTCGAGCTTGTCATTCAATTATAATCTGGTTTAACCAAAAATATACAAAGAATTCAAATTAAAAATAATTTTGATATTATTAAGCCATTTAAAGTAAGTAACAATACTTTTAAAGGAATGGATGACTATAAATAGGCTTTTCTTGTCAATGAATGCCTTTTTCTTTATGTTTCTTAAGGTAGACATTCAATTATAG
>NW_018399389.1:8319-8618 GCF_002168275.2 Theobroma umbraticum | reverse complement strand
AAAAAAATTTAACTTAAAATCAATTATGGCATTATAAAACCATTTAAAGCAAGTAATAAGACTTTTGAAGATATAGATGACTATAAATGGACTTTTCTTGTCAACAAATGCCCTTTTCTTCATGTCTCTCAAGGTAGACATTCAATTCTATTCAGTTTTAACAAAAAATGTATAAAAATTAAACTTAAAATCACTTATTAGTTTATAAAACTATTTAAAGCAAGTAATAAGGTTTTCAAAGGCTTGAGGGACTACAAATAGACTTTTTGTGCCAATGGTTGGTTTTTGCTTCATGTTCC
>NW_018399389.1:8025-8159 GCF_002168275.2 Theobroma umbraticum | reverse complement strand
TGGGTGACTATAAATAGACTTTTCTTGTCAATGAATGCCTTTTTCTTCTCGTTTTTGAAGGTAGACATTCAATTATAATTTGTTTTAACAAAAAATGTATAAAGATTCAAATTTAAATCAATTTTAAGATTATA
>NW_018399389.1:7551-8015 GCF_002168275.2 Theobroma umbraticum | reverse complement strand
AATTGAGTAATAAGGCTTTTAAAAGAATGGATGACTACAAATGGACATTTCTTGCCAATGAATGTCTTTTTCTTCACGTTTAAATTGCTAGACAATCAATTATAATCTATTTTAACTAAAAATGTAAAAACATTTGAACTTAAAATCAATTTTGAGATTATAAAACTATTGAAAATGACTAATAAGGGTTTTGAAGTAATAAGTGACTTTAAATAGACTTTCTTGCCAATGAATGCCTTTTTCTTGATATTTCTCGAGATAGATATTGAATTATAATCTGTTTTAACTTAAATTTTAAAAAAATTCAACTTAAAATCAATTATAAGATTATAAAACCTTTTAATGTGAGTAACAAGGCTTCTGAAGGAATGCGTGACTAAAAATGAACTTTTCTTGCCAATGAATGCTCTTTTTTTCACGTTTCTCAAGGTAAATATTCAATTATAATATGTTTTAACCAAAAA
>NW_018399389.1:7340-7451 GCF_002168275.2 Theobroma umbraticum | reverse complement strand
TAAATCAATTTTGAGATTATAAAACTATTTAAATTGAGTAATAAGGCTTTTAAAAAAATGGGTAACTATAAATGGACCTTTCTTACCAATGAATGCCTTTTTCTTCACGTT
>NW_018399389.1:7242-7330 GCF_002168275.2 Theobroma umbraticum | reverse complement strand
GACAATCAATTATAATCTATTTTAAAAACATATATAAAAATATTTGAACTTAAAATCAATTTTGAGATTATAAAATCATTGAAAGTGA
>NW_018399389.1:6962-7232 GCF_002168275.2 Theobroma umbraticum | reverse complement strand
TTTTGAAGTAATAGGTGACTATAAATAGACTTTCTTGCCAATGAATTGCTTTTTCTTGATATTTCTCAAGGTAGATATTGAATTATAATCTGTTTTAACTTAAAATTTGAAAAAATTCAACTTAAAACCAATTATGAGATTATAAAACATTTTAATGCCAATAACAAAGTTTTTGAAGGAATGCGTGACTATAAATAGACTTTTCTTGCCAATGAATGTCCTTTTCTTCATGTTTCTCAAGGTAAATATTCAATTATAATCTGTTTTAAC
>NW_018399389.1:6820-6952 GCF_002168275.2 Theobroma umbraticum | reverse complement strand
AAAACATTCAACATAAAATGAATTATGACATTATAAAACCATTTAAAGCTAGTAATATGGCTTTTGAAGGTATAGGTGACCATAAATAGATTTTTTTTCCCAATGAATGCCTTTTTCTTCATGTTTCTCAAG
>NW_018399389.1:6736-6810 GCF_002168275.2 Theobroma umbraticum | reverse complement strand
AATTCTAGTCTATTTTAACCAAAAATGTAAAAACATTTAACTTAAAATCAATTATTAGTTTATAAAACTATTTA
>NW_018399389.1:6496-6726 GCF_002168275.2 Theobroma umbraticum | reverse complement strand
TAAGGCTTTCGAAGGCTTGAGTTACTATAAATGGACTTTTAGTGTCAATAGTTGGCTTTTACTTCACGTTCTCCAAGATAGACATTCAATTATATCCTGTTTAACTAAAATTGTAAAATTTAACTTGAAATCAGTTTTGAGATTATAAAACCATTTAAAGTAAGTAATAAAGCTTTCGAAAGAATAGAAGACTATAAATGAACTTTTATTCTCAATGAATGGCTTTTTCT
>NW_018399389.1:6314-6458 GCF_002168275.2 Theobroma umbraticum | reverse complement strand
TTAACAGAAAATATAAAAAAATTCAAATTAAAATCCATTATGAGATTTTAAAACCATTTAAAGTGAGTAATAAAACTTTTAAAGGAATGGGTGGCTATAAACTAACTTTTCTTGCCAATGAATGCCTTTTTCTTTAAGTTTCTC
>NW_018399389.1:5968-6214 GCF_002168275.2 Theobroma umbraticum | reverse complement strand
ATTTAAATCAATTTTGAGATTATAGAACCATTTAAAGTGAGTAATAAGACTTTTAAAGTAATAAGTGACTATAAATGGACTTTTATTACCAATGAATGTCTTTTTTTTCACATTTCTCAAGCTAGACATTCAATTATAATCTTTTTACACCAAAAATGTAAAAAAAATTTGAACTTAAAACTAATTTTCAGATTATAAAATCATTTAAAGTGAGTAATAAGGCTTTCGAAGCAATGGGTGACTATA
>NW_018399389.1:5533-5958 GCF_002168275.2 Theobroma umbraticum | reverse complement strand
TTTTGCCAATGAATGCCTTTTTCTTCACGTTTCTTAAGATAGACTTTCAATTATAATCTGTTTTAACTAATAATGTAAAAAAATTAAACTGAAAATCAATTTTTAGGTAATAAAACTATTTAAAATGAGTAATAAGACTTTCGAAGGAATTGGTGACTATAAATAGACCTTTCTTGCCAATAATTGCATTTTTTTTTCACATTTCTCGAGGTCGACATTCAATTATAGTTTATTTTAACTAAAAATGTAAGAAAATTTAGCTCAAATCAATTAGGAGATTATAAAGCCATTTAAAGTGAGTAATAACGCTTTTAAAGGAATGGAAGACCATAAATGGACTTTTTTTCTCAATGAATAGCTTTTTCTACATGTTTCCTGAGGTAGACATTCAAATATAATCTATTTTAACTAAAAATATAAAAAAA
>NW_018399389.1:5145-5313 GCF_002168275.2 Theobroma umbraticum | reverse complement strand
TGAGATTATAAAACTATTTAAAGCGAGTAATAAGGCTTTTGAAGGAATTGGAGAGTATAAATCAACTTTTCTTCCAAATGAATGGCTTTTTCAACATGTTTCCTAAGTTAGGCTTTCAATTATAGTATGTTTTAATAAAAAATGTAAAAAATTCAACTTAAAATCAAT
>NW_018399389.1:4738-4996 GCF_002168275.2 Theobroma umbraticum | reverse complement strand
TTTTTTATGTTTCTCAAGGTTGACACTCAATTATAATCTATTTTAACTAAAACTGTACAAAAAATTTAAATTAAAATCAATTTTGATCTTATAAAACTATTTAAAGTGAGTAATAATTCTTTTGAAGGATGGGTGACTATAAATGGACTTTTTCTACTAATGAATGCCTTTTTCTTTACGTTTCTCAAGGTAGACATTCAATTATAGAATGTTTTAACCAAAAATAAAAAACAATTCAACTTAAAATCAATTATTAGT
>NW_018399389.1:4614-4728 GCF_002168275.2 Theobroma umbraticum | reverse complement strand
ATTTAAAGCAAGTAACAAGGCTTTCGAAGGCTTAAGTGACTATAAATAGACTTTTCATGCTAATGGTTAGCTTTTGCTTCACGTTCTCTAAGGCAGACATTCAGTTATAGCCTT
>NW_018399389.1:4423-4604 GCF_002168275.2 Theobroma umbraticum | reverse complement strand
AAAGGTAAAAAAATTCAACTTAAAATTAATATTGAGATTATAAAATCATTTAAAGTAAGTAATAAGGCTTTTGCAAGAATCGGTGACTATAAATGTACTTTTCTTGCCAATGAATGCTTTTTTCTTCATGTTTCCTAACATAGACAGTCAATTATATTCTGTTCTAACCAAAAATGTAAAA
>NW_018399389.1:3945-4120 GCF_002168275.2 Theobroma umbraticum | reverse complement strand
AAGTGAGTAATAAGGCTTTTAAAGGAATGGCTGACTATAAATGGACTTTTCTTGATAATGAATGCTTTTTCCTTCACGTTTCTCAAGCTAGACATTCAATTATAATATGTTTTAACAAAAAATGTAAAAAAATTTGAACTTAAAATCAATTTTGAGATCATAAAACCATTTAAAG
>NW_018399389.1:3747-3935 GCF_002168275.2 Theobroma umbraticum | reverse complement strand
GGCTTTTGAAGCAATGGGTGACTATGAATAGACTTTTCTTTCCAATGAATGTCTTTTTCTTTATGTTTCTCAAGGTAGACATTCGATTATAAACTATTTTAACTAAAAACATAAAAAAATTAAACTAAAAATCAAATTTTGAGATAATAAAACCATTTAAAGTGAGTAATAAGGCTTTTGAAAGAATT
>NW_018399389.1:3277-3480 GCF_002168275.2 Theobroma umbraticum | reverse complement strand
TTTAACAAAAAATGTAAAAAAAATTCAACTTAAAATCAATTATTAGATTATAAACCATTTAGAGCGAGTAATAAGGCTTTCAAAGGAATGGAAGATTATAAGTAGACTTTTCATCCAAATGAGTGGCTTCTTCTACACATTTCCCAAGCCAAGCATTTAATTATAGTCTATTTTAATAAAAAATATAAAAAAATTTAACTTAA
>NW_018399389.1:3031-3267 GCF_002168275.2 Theobroma umbraticum | reverse complement strand
GAGATTATAAAAACATTTAAAACGAGTAATAAGGCTTTTGAAAGAATGGGTGACTATAAATGGGCTGTTGTTTCCAATGAATGCCTTTTTCTTCATGTTTTTTAAGGTTGTCATTCAATTATAATCTTTTTTAATTAAAAATGTACAAAGAATTCAAATTAAAAATCATTTTGATATTATTAAACCATTTAAAGTGAGTAACAATGTTTTTGAAGAAATGGATGACTATAAATAAG
>NW_018399389.1:2666-2758 GCF_002168275.2 Theobroma umbraticum | reverse complement strand
TTTCTTGTCAATGAATACCTTTTTCTTCATATTTCTTGAGGTAGACATTCAATTCTATTCAGTTTTACCAAAAAATGTAAAAAAATTAAACT
>NW_018399389.1:2462-2656 GCF_002168275.2 Theobroma umbraticum | reverse complement strand
TATTAGTTTATAAAACCATTTAAAGTAAGTAATAAGGCTTTCGAAGGCTTGAGAAACTATAAATAGACTTTTTGTGCCAATGGTTGATTTTTGCTTCATGTTCCCTAAGGCAAACATTCAATTATAGCCTCTTTTAACTAAAAATGCAAACAAATTCAACTTAAAATCAATTTTGAGATTATAAAATTATTTAA
>NW_018399389.1:2325-2452 GCF_002168275.2 Theobroma umbraticum | reverse complement strand
AAGGCTTTTGAAGGAATGAGTGACTATAAATAGACTTTTCTTGTTAATGAATGCCTTTTTCTTCTTGTTTCTGAAGGTAGACACTCAATTATAATCTGTTTCAACCAAAAATGTATAAAGAATTCAA
>NW_018399389.1:2160-2315 GCF_002168275.2 Theobroma umbraticum | reverse complement strand
ATTTTGAGATTATAAAACCATTTAAATTGAGTAATATGGCTTTTAAAAGAATGGGTGACTACAAATGGACCTTTCTTGCCAATTAATGCCTTTTTCTTCATGTTTCAATTGCTAGACAATCAATTATAATCTATTTTAACTAAAAATGTAAAAAT
>NW_018399389.1:1722-2143 GCF_002168275.2 Theobroma umbraticum | reverse complement strand
ATTTTGAGATTATAAAACCATTGAAAGTGAGTAATAAGGCTTTTGAAGTAATGGATGACTATAAATAGACTTTCTTACCAACGAATACCTTTTTCTTAGTATTTCTCAAGATAGATATTCAATTATAATCTGTTTTAACTTAAAATTTAAAAAATTTAACTTAAAATCAATTATCAGATTATAAAACTTTTTAATGCGAGTAACAAGGCTTTTGAAGGAATGCGTAACTATAAATGGACTTTTCTTGTCAATGAATGCCCTTTTCTTCACGTTTCTCAAGGTAAATATTTAATTATAATCTGCTTTAACCAAATATGTAAAAACATTCAACATAAAATCAATTATGACATTATGAAACCATTTAAAGTAGGTAATAAGGCTTTTGAAGGTATAGGTGACCGTAAATGGACTTTTCTTGCCA
>NW_018399389.1:1612-1712 GCF_002168275.2 Theobroma umbraticum | reverse complement strand
TTTTCTTCATGTTTCTTAAGATAGACATTCAATTCTAGTCTATTTTAACAAAAAATGTAAAAAAAATCAATTATTAGTTTATAAAACCATTTAAAGCAAG
>NW_018399389.1:1472-1602 GCF_002168275.2 Theobroma umbraticum | reverse complement strand
TTCAAAGGCTTGAGTGACTATAAATGGACTTTTAGTGTCAATAGTTGGTTTTTACTTCACGTTCCCTAAGGCAGACATTTAATTATAGTCTTTTTAATAAAAAATGTAAAATTCAACTTAAAATCAATTT
>NW_018399389.1:1252-1462 GCF_002168275.2 Theobroma umbraticum | reverse complement strand
AATCATTTAAAGTGAGTAATAAGGCTTTTGAAGAATTGAGAGACTATAAATGGATTTTTATTCCAAATGAATGGCTTTTTCTACATGTTTCTTGAGGTAGACATTCAATTCTAGCCTATTTTAACAGAAAATATAAAAAAATTCAAATTAAAACCTATTATGAGATTTTAAAACCATTTAAAGTGAGTAATAAGGCTTTTAAAGGAATGG
>NW_018399389.1:832-979 GCF_002168275.2 Theobroma umbraticum | reverse complement strand
AAGTGAGTAATAAGACTTTTGAAGGAATGAGAGACTATAAATGGACTTTTCTTCCAGATGAATGGCTTTTTCTACATGTTTCTCAAGGCATACATTCAATTATAATCTGTTTTAATGAAAAATGTAAAACAATTCAACTAAAAATCA
>NW_018399389.1:733-822 GCF_002168275.2 Theobroma umbraticum | reverse complement strand
TATAAAACCTTTTAAAGCGAGTAATAATGCTTTTGAAGGAATAGGTGACTATAAACGGACTTTTCTTACCAATGAATGCCTTTTTCTTC
>NW_018399389.1:626-723 GCF_002168275.2 Theobroma umbraticum | reverse complement strand
AGGTAAACATTCAATTATAATTTGTTTTAACGAAAAATGAACGAAGAATTCAACTTAAAATCAATTTTGAGATTATAAAACCATTTAAAGCGAGTAA
>NW_018399389.1:488-608 GCF_002168275.2 Theobroma umbraticum | reverse complement strand
GGGTGACTATAAATGGACTTTTTTTGCCAATGAATGCCTTTTTCTTCACATTTCATGAGATAGACGTTCAATTATAATCTGTTTTAACTAAAAATATAAAATCAATTATTAGTTTATAAA
>NW_018399389.1:0-158 GCF_002168275.2 Theobroma umbraticum | reverse complement strand
AAGGAATGGGTGACTATAAATAGACTTTTCTTACCAATGAATACCTTTTTCTTTCATGCTTCCTATGGCAGACATTCAATTATATTCTATTCTAACCAAAAATTTAAAAAAATTCAATTTAAAATTAATTATGAGATTATAAAACTATTTAAAGCAAG
>NW_018399388.1:1066-1179 GCF_002168275.2 Theobroma umbraticum | reverse complement strand
GAGTAATAAGGCTTTTGAAGGAATGGGTGACTATAAATTGACTTTTCTTATCAAAGAATGCTTTTATCTTTATGTTTCTCAAGATAGACAGTCAATTATTATCTGTTTTAATC
>NW_018399388.1:868-1056 GCF_002168275.2 Theobroma umbraticum | reverse complement strand
AAAAATTCAACTGAAAATCAATTATTAGATTATAAAACCATTTGAAGCAAGTAATAAGTCTTTTAAAGGAATAGGAGGCTATAAATAGACTTTTCTTGCTAATGAATACTTTTTTCTTCACTTTTCTCAAGGCAGACATCCAATTATGGTCTATTTTAATGAAAAATGTAAAAAATTTACACTTAAAA
>NW_018399388.1:765-858 GCF_002168275.2 Theobroma umbraticum | reverse complement strand
GATTATAAAACCATTTAGAACGAGTAAAAAGGCTATTAAAAGAACGGGAGGCTATAAATAGACTTTTCTTATCAATGAATGCTTTTTTCTTCA
>NW_018399388.1:659-755 GCF_002168275.2 Theobroma umbraticum | reverse complement strand
GGTAGACGTTCAATTATGGTCTGTTTTAATGAAAAATATAAAAAATTTTAACTTAAAATCGATTATTAGATTATAAACTATTTAAAGCGAGTAATA
>NW_018399388.1:493-649 GCF_002168275.2 Theobroma umbraticum | reverse complement strand
AGGAATGGGTGACTATAAATGGACTTTTCTTGCCAAAGAATGTGTTTTTCTTCACGTTTCTTGAGGTAGACATTCAATTATAGTCTGTTATAATGAAAATTTTAAACAAATTCAACTTAAAATCAATTATGACATTATAAAACTATTTAAAGTGAG
>NW_018399388.1:139-469 GCF_002168275.2 Theobroma umbraticum | reverse complement strand
AGGCTATAAATAGACTTTTCTTGCCAATGAATACTTTTTTCTTCACTTCTCTCAGGGCAGAAATTCAATTATAGTATGTTTTAATGAAAAATGTAAAAAAATTATACTTAAAATTAATGATGAGATTATAAAACCATTTAGAACGAGTAAAAACGCTATTAAAGGGATGAGAGGCTATAAATGGACTTTTATTATCAATGAATGCTTTTTTTTCATGTTTGTTAAGGTAGATGATCAATTATAGTCTATTTTAATGAAAAATGTAAAAAAGTTCAAGTTAAAATTAATTATGACATTATAAAACCATTTAAAGTGAGTAATAAGGCTTTT
>NW_018399388.1:0-129 GCF_002168275.2 Theobroma umbraticum | reverse complement strand
GTGACTATAAATAGACTTTTCTTGATAATGAATACTTTTTTCTTCACATTTCTCGAGATAGATATTTAATTATTATCTGTTTTAATCAAAAATGTAAACAAATTTCACCTAAAATCAATTATTAGATTA
>NW_018399387.1:1550-1666 GCF_002168275.2 Theobroma umbraticum | reverse complement strand
ATAAAACCATTTAAAGTGAGTAATAAGGCTTTTGAAGGAATGGGAAGCTGTAAACAGACTTTTCTTGCCAATGAATACTTTTTTCTTTATGTTTCTCAACGCAAACATTCAATTAT
>NW_018399387.1:1352-1522 GCF_002168275.2 Theobroma umbraticum | reverse complement strand
ATTGAACTTAAAATCAATTATGAGATTATAAAACCATTTAGAACAAGTAAAACGCTGTTGAAGGAATGATAGGCTATAAATGGACTTTTCGTATCAATGAATGGTTTTTTCTTCATATTTCTTCAGGCAAACATTCAATTATAGTCTGTTTTAATGAAAAATGTAAAAAA
>NW_018399387.1:1231-1342 GCF_002168275.2 Theobroma umbraticum | reverse complement strand
AAATCAATTATGAGATTAGAAAACTATTTAAAGTGAGTAATAAGTCATTTGAAGGAATGAGTGACTATAAATGGACTTTTCTTCCCAATGAATGCTCTTTTCTTCATGTTT
>NW_018399387.1:1130-1221 GCF_002168275.2 Theobroma umbraticum | reverse complement strand
ACATTCAATTATTATCTATTTTAATCAAAAAATTAAAAAACTTTAAGAAAAATCAATTATTAGATTATAAAATCACTTAAAGTAAGTAATA
>NW_018399387.1:591-755 GCF_002168275.2 Theobroma umbraticum | reverse complement strand
TTAATGAAAAATGTAAAAAAATTAAACTTAAAATTAATTATGAGATTAAAAAACCATTTAGAACGAGTAAAAAGGCTGTTGAAGGACTGGAAGACTACAAATAGACTTTTATTATTAATGAATGATTTTTTCTTCATGGTTCTCAAGGCAGATATTCAATTATA
>NW_018399387.1:506-581 GCF_002168275.2 Theobroma umbraticum | reverse complement strand
ACAAAAAATGTAAAAAAATTCAACTTAAAATCAGTTATAAGCCTAGAAAACCATTTAAAGCAAGTAAAAAGGCTT
>NW_018399387.1:379-496 GCF_002168275.2 Theobroma umbraticum | reverse complement strand
AGGTGACTATAAATGGACTTTTCTTATCAATGAATACTTTTGTCTTCAAGTTTCTCGAGATAGACAATCAATTATTGTCTGCTTTAATCAAAAATGTAAAAAAATTCAACTTAAAAT
>NW_018399387.1:204-355 GCF_002168275.2 Theobroma umbraticum | reverse complement strand
TAAAGCAAGTAATAAGGCTTTCGAAGGAATAAGAGGCTATAAATAGACTTTTCTTGCCAATGAATGCTTTTTTTATTCACTTTTCTCACAACAGGCATCCAATTATACTCTATTTTAATGAAAAATGTAAAAAAATTATACTTAAAATTAA
>NW_018399387.1:0-194 GCF_002168275.2 Theobroma umbraticum | reverse complement strand
ATAAAATCATTTAGAACGAGTAAAAAGGCTATTAAAGGATTGGGAAGCTATAAATGGACTTTTTTTTATCAATGAATGCTTTTTTCTTCACGTTTGTCATGGCAGATGTTCAATTATAGTCTGTTTTAATGAAAAACGCTTAAAATTTCAACTTAAAATCAATTATTAGATTATAAACTATTTAAAGCGAGTAA
>NW_018399386.1:1368-1529 GCF_002168275.2 Theobroma umbraticum | reverse complement strand
TTTTTAGTTAAAACGGACTATAATTAAATGCTTATCTCGAGAAACATGTAAAAAAACCACTCATTAGGAAGAAAAGTCCATTTATAGTCACCTATTCCTTAAAAAGCCTTATTAATTGCTTTAAATGGTTTTATAATCTCATAATTGATTTTAAATTGAAT
>NW_018399386.1:923-1038 GCF_002168275.2 Theobroma umbraticum | reverse complement strand
TTTTTTTACATTTTTCTTTAAAACACACTATAATTGAAAGCTTTCCTCATGAATAGTATGGAAAAAGCCATTCATTGACAAGAAAAGTCTATTTAGAGTCACCCATTCCTTCAAA
>NW_018399386.1:714-904 GCF_002168275.2 Theobroma umbraticum | reverse complement strand
AATAGTTTTATAATCTCATAATTGATTTTAAGTTGAATTATTTTACATTTTTTAATAAAACAGACTATAATTGAATGTCTACCTCCAAAAACATGTAAACAAAGCCATTCATTGAGAAGAAAAGTCTATTTATAGCCACCCATTCTTTCAAAAAGCTTATTACTCGCTTTAAATAGTTTTATAATCTCAT
>NW_018399386.1:513-630 GCF_002168275.2 Theobroma umbraticum | reverse complement strand
CTATAATTGAATGTTTACCTTGAGAAACGTGCAAAGAAAGCCATTTGTTGAGAAAAAAAGTCTATTTATAGTCACCCATTCTTTCAAAAGCCTTATTACCAGCTTTAAATTGTTTTA
>NW_018399386.1:0-112 GCF_002168275.2 Theobroma umbraticum | reverse complement strand
TTTTTGTTAAAACAGACTATAATTGAATGTTTGTCTTGAGAAACGTGCAAAAAAAGCTATTCATTGAGAAGAAAAGTCCATTTATAATCACTCATTCCTTTAAAAGCCTTAT
>NW_018399385.1:2889-2987 GCF_002168275.2 Theobroma umbraticum | reverse complement strand
TTTGAAGGAATGAATGACTATAAATGGACTTTTCTTCTCAATGAATGGTTTTTTTTGCACATTTCTCTAGGAAGACATTCAATTATGGTCTGTTTTAA
>NW_018399385.1:2699-2879 GCF_002168275.2 Theobroma umbraticum | reverse complement strand
AAACAAATTCAACTTAAAATCAGTTTTGAGATTATAAAACTATTTAAAATGAGTAATAAGCCTTTTGAAGCAATGGGTGACTCTAAATGAACTTTTCGTGTCAATGAAAGCTTGTTTCTTCATGTCTCTTGAGGTAGACATTCAATTATAGTATGTTTTAATAAAAAATGTTAAAAAATT
>NW_018399385.1:2207-2391 GCF_002168275.2 Theobroma umbraticum | reverse complement strand
GTGACTATAAATGGACTTTACTTTTCAATGAATGGCTTTTTTTGTATGTTTCTCAAGGTAAGCATTTAATTATACTCTATTTAACTAAAAATGTTAAAAATTCAACTTAAAATCAATTACGAGAATATAAAACCATTTAAACCGAGTAATAAGGCTTTCGAAAGGAATGGGTGACTATAAATGG
>NW_018399385.1:2107-2197 GCF_002168275.2 Theobroma umbraticum | reverse complement strand
TCAATGAATGGCTTTTTCTATACTTTTCCTGAGGCAGACTTTCAATTATAGTCTGTTTTAAAGAAAAATAAAAAAATATTTAACTTAAAA
>NW_018399385.1:1983-2097 GCF_002168275.2 Theobroma umbraticum | reverse complement strand
GATTATAAAACTATTTAAAGCGGGTAGTAAAGCTTTTGAAAAAATGAGTGACTATAAATGGACGTTTGTTCATAATGATTGGCTTTTTCTACACGTTTCTCGAGATAAACATTC
>NW_018399385.1:1791-1958 GCF_002168275.2 Theobroma umbraticum | reverse complement strand
TGTAAAAAAATTCAACTTAAAATCAATTATGAGATTATAAAACAATTAAAAGCGTGTAATAAACCTTTTGAAGGAATGAGTGACTATAAATGCACTTTTCTTCTCAATGAATAGGTTTTTTTACATGTTTCTCGAGGCAGACATTTAATTATAGTCTGTTTTAACCA
>NW_018399385.1:1579-1727 GCF_002168275.2 Theobroma umbraticum | reverse complement strand
ATTATAAAACCTTTTAAACCGAGTAATAAGCCTTTTGAAGGAATGGGTGACTATAAATAGACTTCTCTTCATAATGAATGGCCTTTTCTACATATTTTCCAAGACAGACAATCACTTATAGTCTGTTTTAACAAAAAATATAAAAAAA
>NW_018399385.1:1324-1479 GCF_002168275.2 Theobroma umbraticum | reverse complement strand
GAATGTTTATCTCGAGAAACGTGTAGAAAAAGCCAATCATTATGAACAAACGTCAATTTATAGTCACTCATTTTTTCAAAAGCCTTACTACCCGCTTGAAATAGTTTTATAATCTCATAATTGATTTTAAGTTGAATATTTTTTTATTTTTCTTT
>NW_018399385.1:1127-1275 GCF_002168275.2 Theobroma umbraticum | reverse complement strand
TACTCGGTTTAAATGGTTTTATATTCTCATAATTGATTTTAAGTTGAATTTTTTACATTTTTGATTAAACAGAGTATAATTAAATGCTTACCTCAAGAAACGTACAAAAAAAGCCATTCATTGAAAAGTAAAGTCCATTTATAGTCAC
>NW_018399385.1:806-933 GCF_002168275.2 Theobroma umbraticum | reverse complement strand
GAAGAAACAAGCATTCATTAACAAGAAAAGTCCATTTAGAGTAGCCCATTCATTCAAAAGGCTTATTACTCGTTTTAAATAGCTTTATAATCTCATAATTTATTTTAAGTTGAGTTTTTTTTATATT
>NW_018399385.1:501-625 GCF_002168275.2 Theobroma umbraticum | reverse complement strand
TTTTTTTACATTTATCTTTAAAACAGAAAATAATTGAATGTCTATCTCAAGAAATGTGCAAAAAAAGACATTAATTGAGAAGAAAAGTCTATTTATAGTCACTCATTTTTTTAAAAGGCTTACG
>NW_018399385.1:0-146 GCF_002168275.2 Theobroma umbraticum | reverse complement strand
TAGTTTTATAATCTCATAATTAATTTTAAGTTGAATTTTTTTACATTTTTTTAATAAAACAGACTATAATTAAATATTTACCTGGAGAAACGTGTAAAAAAAGCCATTCATTTAGAAGAAAAGTCCATTTATAGTTATTCATTCCT
>NW_018399384.1:9829-9956 GCF_002168275.2 Theobroma umbraticum | reverse complement strand
TAAATGGACTTTTCTAATCAATGAATGTTTTTTTTCATGTTCTCGAGGTAGACATTCAATTCTAATATGTTTGAACCAAAAATGTAAAAAAATTCAATCTAAAATCAATTATGAGATTATAAAACCA
>NW_018399384.1:9142-9314 GCF_002168275.2 Theobroma umbraticum | reverse complement strand
TTTTGAAGTAATGAGTGGCTATAAATGGACTTTTCTTACTAATGGTTGTCTTTTCCTTTACATTTCCAGAGGTAGACATTCAATTATAATCTGTTTTTATAAAATTGTAAAAAAATTCAACTTAAAACCAATTATGAGATTATAAAATCATTTAAAACGACTAATAAGGCTT
>NW_018399384.1:9028-9132 GCF_002168275.2 Theobroma umbraticum | reverse complement strand
GAGTGACTATAACTTGACTTTTCTAGTCAATAAATGGGTTTTTCTTCATGTTTCTCGAGACAGCCATTCAATTGAAATCTATTTGAACTAAAAATGCATAAATA
>NW_018399384.1:8939-9018 GCF_002168275.2 Theobroma umbraticum | reverse complement strand
AATCAATTATGAGATTATAAAATCATTTGAAGCAAGTAATAAGGTTTTAATAGAATAGGTGACTATAAATAGACTTTTC
>NW_018399384.1:8690-8839 GCF_002168275.2 Theobroma umbraticum | reverse complement strand
TCAATGGTTTTATAATCTCATAATTGATTTTAAGTCAATTTTTTTTAAATTTTTAGTTAAAACAGATTATAATTGAATATCTACTTCGAGAAACCTGAAGAAAAAGGGATTCATTGGTAAGAAAAGTCCATTTATAGTCACCCATTCCT
>NW_018399384.1:8393-8557 GCF_002168275.2 Theobroma umbraticum | reverse complement strand
TTATAATTGAATGTCTACCTCGGGAAACGTGAAGAGAAAGCCATTCATTGACTAAAAAAGTCTAGTTATAATCACCCATATCTTTAAAACCCTTATTACTCGTTTTAAAAGGTTTTATAATCTCATAATTGATTTTAGGTTGAATTTTTTTTATTTTTTATTAA
>NW_018399384.1:8043-8141 GCF_002168275.2 Theobroma umbraticum | reverse complement strand
GTCTAAGGAAACATGAAGAAAAACTCATTTATTGATTAGAAAAGTCAATATATAGTCATTCATACTTTCAAAAGCCTTATTAGTCGCTTTAAATGGTT
>NW_018399384.1:7841-8033 GCF_002168275.2 Theobroma umbraticum | reverse complement strand
ATAATTGGTTTTAAGTTGAATTTATTTATATTTTTTTATAAAAACATATTATAATTGAATATCTATCTCTAGAAATGTAAAGGAAATGACAGCCATTGGTAAGAAAAGTCCATTTACAGTCACTCATTCCTTCAAAAACCTCATTACTCGCCTTAAATAGTTTTATAATGTCATAATCAATTTTAAGTTGAA
>NW_018399384.1:7517-7831 GCF_002168275.2 Theobroma umbraticum | reverse complement strand
TTTTTAGTTAAAATAGACAATAATTGAATGTCTGCCTCAAAAGCATGAAGAAAATGGTATTCATTGACAAGAAAAGTTCATTTATGGTCATCCATTCCTTTAACAGCCTTATTACCAACTTTAAATGGTTTTATCAACTCATAATTGATTTTAAGTTAAATTTTCTTATATTTTTTATTAAAACAAATTATGATTGTATGTCAGTCCTAGGAAACATGAAGAAAAAGCCATTCATTGACTTAAAAAGTCCATTTATAGTCACTCATTCCTTCAAAAGCCTTATTACTCTCCTTAAATAGTTTTATAATCTCATA
>NW_018399384.1:7383-7507 GCF_002168275.2 Theobroma umbraticum | reverse complement strand
GGTTGAATTTGTTTACATTTTTGGTAAAAACAGATTAGAATTGAATGTCTTCCTTGGAAAACGTGAAGAAAAAACCATTTATTTACTAGAAAAGTCCATTTATAGTCACCCATTCTTTTAAAAG
>NW_018399384.1:7195-7373 GCF_002168275.2 Theobroma umbraticum | reverse complement strand
CGCTTTAAATAGTTTTATAATCTCGTAATTGATTTTATGTTGAATTTTTTTACACTTTTAGTTAAAACAGATTATAATTGAATGTCAACGTAAAGAAACGTGAATAGAAAGATAGTCATTGGCAAGAAAAGTCCATTTACAATCATCCATTCTTCCAAAAGCCTTATTACTTGTTTTA
>NW_018399384.1:7056-7185 GCF_002168275.2 Theobroma umbraticum | reverse complement strand
TAATCTTATAATTGATTTGAAGTTAAATTTTTTTACACTTTTAATTAAAACAAATTACAATTGAATGTCTACTTTAGAAAATGAGAAGAAAAAGGCTTTCATTGGCAAGGAAAGTCCATTTATGGCCAC
>NW_018399384.1:6908-7032 GCF_002168275.2 Theobroma umbraticum | reverse complement strand
TCACTTTAAATGGTTTTATAATCTCAAAATTGATCTTAAGTTGAATTTTTTTTATATTTTTTGTTCAAATATATTATAATTAAATGTCTACCTTGGAAAACGTAAAGAAAAAGTCATTCATTGG
>NW_018399384.1:6198-6313 GCF_002168275.2 Theobroma umbraticum | reverse complement strand
AATGGTTTTATAATCTCATAATTAATTTTAAGTTGAATTTTTTTATATTTTTTGCTAAAATAGATTATAATTAAATGTCCATATCGAGAAACGTGAAGACGAAGCCATTCATTAA
>NW_018399384.1:5928-6079 GCF_002168275.2 Theobroma umbraticum | reverse complement strand
AATAAGAAAAGTCTATTAATAGCCACCCATGCTTTCGAAAGTCTTATTACTTTCGTTAAATAGTTTTATGATATTATAATTGATTTTAAGTTAAATTTTTTTACATTTTTAGCAAAAATAGATTATAATTGAATGTCTACCTCGAGAAACT
>NW_018399384.1:5678-5911 GCF_002168275.2 Theobroma umbraticum | reverse complement strand
TTGGCAAGAAAAGTTCATTTATAGTTACTCATTTGTTCGAAAGCCATATTACTCACTTTCAATGGTTTTATAATCTCATAATTGATTTTAACTCAAATTTTTTTAAATTTTTTGTTAAAATAAATTATAATTGAATATCTACCTCGAGAAATGTGAAGAAAAAGGTATTCGTTGGCAAGAAAAGTCCATTTATAGTCACCCATTCTTTCAAAGCCTTATTACTCACTTTAAAT
>NW_018399384.1:5434-5659 GCF_002168275.2 Theobroma umbraticum | reverse complement strand
TGATTTTTGATTGAATTTTTTTACATTTTTTGTTAAAACAAATTATAATTGAATATTTACCTCGGGAAATTATAATCAATAACTAGTTTAGTTATAATCACTCATATCTTTAAAACCCTTATACTCGTTTTAAAGGGTTTTATAATCTCATAATTGATTTTAGGTTGAATGTTTTTTATTTTTTATTAAAACAAATTATGATTGAATGTCTGCCTTAGGAAACAT
>NW_018399384.1:3860-5334 GCF_002168275.2 Theobroma umbraticum | reverse complement strand
AAAAATCAATTATGAGATTATAAAACCATTTACAGTGAGTAATAAGGCTTTGAAAGAATGGGTGACTATAAATAGACTTTTCTTACCAACGAATGCCTTTTTCTTCACGTTTCTCGAGACAGATATTCAATTATAATTTGTTTTAACTAAAAATTTAAAAAAATTTGACTTAAAATCAATTATGAGATTATAAAACCATTGAAAGTGAGTAATAAGGCTTTCGAACAAATGAGTGACTATAAATGGACTTTTCTTGGCAATGAATGCATTTTTCTTCAAGTTTCTCGAGGTAGACATTCAATTATAATCTATTTTTGCTAAAGATGTAAAAAATTTTAACTTAAAATCAATTATGAGATCATAAAACTATTTAACGAAAGTAATAAGGCTTTCGAAAGCATGGGTGGCTATTAATAGACTTTTCTTGTTAATGAATAGCTTGTTCTTCACATGTTCCAAATCCAAACATTCAATTATAATTTGGTTAACCGAAATGTTAAAAAATTCAACTTAAAATCAATTATGAGATTATAAAACCATTTGAAGCAAGTAATAAGGCTTTTGATGGAATAGGTGATTATAAATGGACTTTTCTTATCAATGAATGGCTTTGTCTTCACGTTTCTCGAGGTGGACATTTAATTATAATATGTTTTAACCATAAATGTAAAAAAATTCAATTTAAATCAATTATGAGATTATAAAACCATTTAAAGTGAGTAAAAAGGCTTTAAAAGGCTTAGGTGGCTATTATAATCTGTTTTAGCCAAAAATGTAAAAAAACTCAACTTAAAAACAATTATGAAATTATAAAACCATTTAAAGTGAGTAATAATATTTCAAAGGCATGGATGACTATAAATTGACATTTCTAGTCAATAAATGATTTTTTTTTCATGTCTCCCAAGGCAGACATTCAATTAAAATCTATTTGAACCAAAAATGTAAAAATATTCAACCTAAAATCAATTATGGTGTTATAAAACCATTTCAAGTGAGTAATAAGGCTTTTAAAGTCACGGGTGACTATAAATGGACTTTTCTAATCAATGAATGGCTTTTTCTTCATGTTACTTAAGGCAAACATTCAATTATAAGATGTTTTAACCAAAAATGTAAAAACATTCAACTTAAAATCAATTATGAGTTTATAAAACCATTTAAAGTGAGAAATAAGGCTTTTGAAGGAATAAATGACTATAAATGGACTTTTCTTGTCAATGAATGACTTTTTCTTCACGTTTTCCAAGGTAAACATTTAATTATAATATGTTTGAACAAAAAATGTAAAAAATTCAAATTAAGATCAATTTTGAGATTATAAAACTATTTAAAGTGAGTAATAAGGCTTATGGAGGAATGGGTGGCCATAAATGGACTTTCCTTGTCAATGAAAGCCTTTTTCTTTTCATTTTCTGTAGTAGACATTCAATTATAGTTTGTTTTAACCAAAAATGTAAAAAAATTTAACTTC
>NW_018399384.1:3710-3850 GCF_002168275.2 Theobroma umbraticum | reverse complement strand
TGAGATTATAAAGCCTTTTAAAACAACTAATAAGGCTTCTAGAGGAACGGATGATTGTAAATGGACTTTTCTTACCAATGACTATATTTTCCTTCACGTTTCTTTACGTAGACATTCAATTATAATCTGTTTAACTAAAA
>NW_018399384.1:3324-3453 GCF_002168275.2 Theobroma umbraticum | reverse complement strand
TAACTATAAATGAACTTTTCTAGTCAATGAATGGTTTTTTCTTCCCGTTTCTCGACACAGACATTCAATTCTAATCTGTTTTAACTAAAAATGTAAAAAAATTCGACCTAAAATCAATTATGAGATTAT
>NW_018399384.1:3113-3299 GCF_002168275.2 Theobroma umbraticum | reverse complement strand
GCTTTTGAAGGAATGGGTGACTATAAATGAACTTATTAAGTCAATGAATAGCTTTTTCTTCATGTTTCCCAAGACTGACATTCAATCATAATTTCTTTTAATAAAACAATATAAAAAAATTCAACTTAAAACCAATTATGAGTTTATAAAACCATTTAAAGTTAGTAATAAGGCTTTTGAAGGAAT
>NW_018399384.1:2722-2898 GCF_002168275.2 Theobroma umbraticum | reverse complement strand
TACCAATGGCTATCTTTTCCTTTACATTTCTAGAGATAGACATTCAATTATAATATGTTTTTATAAAAAATGTAAAAAAATCAACTTAAAACCTATTATGAGATTATAAAACCATTTAAAGTGACTAATAAGGCTTTCGAAAGTATGAGTGACTATAAATTACTTTTCTAGTCAAT
>NW_018399384.1:2205-2345 GCF_002168275.2 Theobroma umbraticum | reverse complement strand
TTAAAATGAGTAATAAGGGTTTCAAAGGAATGAGTGACTATAACTAGACTTTTTAGTCAATGATGGCTTTTTCTTCACGTTTCGTAAGGTAGACATTAAATTATAATTTGTTTTAATCAAAAATATAAAAAAATTCAACT
>NW_018399384.1:1780-1928 GCF_002168275.2 Theobroma umbraticum | reverse complement strand
AATGTAAAAATATTCAACTTAAAATTAATTATGAGATTATAAAACTAATTAAAGTGAGTGATAAAGTTTTAGAAGGTACGAGTGACTATAAATGGAGTTTTCTTGTCAATGAATGGCTTTTTTTTCATGTTTCTCAAGGCAGACATTC
>NW_018399384.1:1538-1680 GCF_002168275.2 Theobroma umbraticum | reverse complement strand
TAAGGCTTTTGAAGACATGAGTGACTATAAATGAACTTTTCTAGTCAATGAATAGGTTTTTCTTTTCGTTTCTCGACGCAGACATTCAATTTTAATCTGTTTTAACTAAAAATGTAAAAAAATTCAATCTAAAATCAATTAT
>NW_018399384.1:1389-1528 GCF_002168275.2 Theobroma umbraticum | reverse complement strand
AACCATTTAAAGAGAGTAATAAGGCTTTTAAAGGAATGGGTGACTATAATGAATAGTAATAAGGCTTATTAAGTCAATGAATAGTTTTTTCTTCATGTTTCCCAGGACTGACATTCAATCATAATTTGTTTTAATAAAA
>NW_018399384.1:1148-1341 GCF_002168275.2 Theobroma umbraticum | reverse complement strand
TATAAAACCATTTAAAGTTAGTAATAAGGCTTTTGAAGGAATGGATGACTATAATGAACTTTTCTTTCCAATGAATGCCTTTTTCTTCATGCTTTTGAGACAAACATTCAAGTTTTGTCTGTTTAACAAAAAATGTAAGATAATTCAACTTAAAATTGATTATGACATTATAAAACTATTTAAGGCGAGTAAT
>NW_018399384.1:970-1138 GCF_002168275.2 Theobroma umbraticum | reverse complement strand
AAGGAATGAGTGACTGTAAATGGACTTTTCTTATCAATGGCTATCTTTTCCTTTCCATTTCTAGAGGTAGACATTCAATTATAATATGTTTTTATAAAAAATGTAAAAAATTCCACTTAAAACTAATTATAAGATTATAAAACCATTTAAAGCGACTAATAAGGCTTT
>NW_018399384.1:867-960 GCF_002168275.2 Theobroma umbraticum | reverse complement strand
AGTGACTATAAATTACTTTTCTAGTCAATAAATGGGTTTTTCTTCATGTTTCCTAAGACAGACATTCAATTGAAATCTATTTGAACTAAAAAT
>NW_018399384.1:509-716 GCF_002168275.2 Theobroma umbraticum | reverse complement strand
CTATAAATGGACTTTTCTAGTCAATGAATGGCTTTTTCTTCATGTTTCCTTAGGTAGACATTCAATCATAATCTGTTTTAATAAAAAATATAAAAACATTTAACCTAAAATCAATTATGAGATTATAAAACCATACAAAATGAGTAATAAGGGTTTCAAAGGAATGGGTGACTATAACTAGACTTTTTTAGTCAATGAATAGCTTTT
>NW_018399384.1:198-347 GCF_002168275.2 Theobroma umbraticum | reverse complement strand
CTTAAAATCAATTTTGAGATTATAAAACCATTTAAAGTGAGTAATAAATCTTTTAAAAGAATGGGTGACTATAAATGGACTTTTCTTACTAATGAATGCCTTTTTTTTCTAATTTCTCAAGGTAGACATTCAATTATAATCTGTTTTAA
>NW_018399384.1:0-188 GCF_002168275.2 Theobroma umbraticum | reverse complement strand
AAACAAATTCAACTTAAAATCAATTATGAGATTACAAATTCATTTAAAACTAGAAATAAGACTTTCGAAGGCTTAGGTGACTATAAATGCGCTTTTCTTGCCAATGAATGACTTTTCTTCATGTTTCCCCAGAAAAACATTTAACCATAATCTGTTTAAACTAAAAATGTAAAAATATTCAACTTAAA
>NW_018399383.1:2738-2870 GCF_002168275.2 Theobroma umbraticum | reverse complement strand
TTTTTTACATTATTTGTTAAAACATATTATAATTGAATGTCTAGCTCAAGAAATTTGAAGAAAAAGACATTCATTGGCAAGAAAAGTCTATTTATGGTAACTCATTCCTTCAAAAGCCTTATTACTTGCTTT
>NW_018399383.1:2336-2728 GCF_002168275.2 Theobroma umbraticum | reverse complement strand
ATAATCTCATAATTGATTTTAAGTTGAAATTTTTTTCATTTTTAGTTAAAATAGACTATAATTGAATGCTTGCCTTAGGAAGCGTGTAAAAAAAGCCATTCATTGGGAACAAAAGTCCATTTGTAGTTACCTATTCCTTCAGAAGCACTACTACTCGCTTTAAATTGTTTTATAGCCTCATAATTGATCTTAAGTTGAATTTTTTTAGATATTTGGTTAAAATAGACTATAATTGAATGTCAACGTCGAGAAATATGAAGAAAAAGACATTGACTAGTAAAAAAAGTCCGTTTTTAGTTACCCATTCCTTCAAAAGACTTATTACTCGCTTTAAATAGTTTTGTAATCTCATAATTGGTTTTAAGTTGAATGTTTTTAGATTTTTGGTTAAA
>NW_018399383.1:1994-2110 GCF_002168275.2 Theobroma umbraticum | reverse complement strand
TTAAGTTGAATTTTTTTACATTTTTAGTTAAAACAGACTATAATTGATTGTCTGCCTGGAGAAACGTATAGAAAAAGTCATTCATTGAGAAAAAAAGTTCATTTATAGTCACCTAT
>NW_018399383.1:1829-1973 GCF_002168275.2 Theobroma umbraticum | reverse complement strand
CACTTTAAATGGTTTTATAATCTCATAATTGATTTTAAGTTGAATTTTTTCTCAGTTTTGGTTAAAACAGCCAATAATTAAATGTCTACATCGAGAAACATGAAGAAACAAGCATTCATTGGAAAGACAAGTCCATTTATAGTC
>NW_018399383.1:1382-1596 GCF_002168275.2 Theobroma umbraticum | reverse complement strand
TTAAATAGTTTTATAATCTCAAAATTGATTGTAGGTTGAATTTTTTTCACATTTTTAGTTAAAACAGACTATAATTGAATATCTACCTCGAGAAACATGAAAAAAAGGCATTAACTAGCAAGAAAAGTCTATTTATAGTCACCCATTCCTCCAAAAGCCTTGTTACTCACTTTAAATAATTTTATAGTCTCATAATTGATTTTAAGTTGAATAT
>NW_018399383.1:1296-1372 GCF_002168275.2 Theobroma umbraticum | reverse complement strand
TTACTTAAAATAGACTATAATTAAATGTTTACCTCAAGAAACATGAAGAAACAAGCATTCATTGGAAAGACAAGTC
>NW_018399383.1:1088-1286 GCF_002168275.2 Theobroma umbraticum | reverse complement strand
CTCTTATTCCTTCAAAAGCCTCATTACTCGCTTTAAATGGTTTTAAAATCTCAAAATTGATTTTACGTTCAATTGTTTTTACATTGTTGGTTAAAACATATTATAATTGAATGTCTAGCCTGAATAACATGAAGAAAAAGATAGTCATTGGTAAGAAAAGTCCATTTATAGTCACCCATTCCTTCGAAAGCCATATTA
>NW_018399383.1:733-935 GCF_002168275.2 Theobroma umbraticum | reverse complement strand
TATAGTCACTCATTCCTTCAAAAGGCTTATTACTCGCTTTAAATGGTTTTATAAGCTCATAATTAATTTTATGTTGAATGTTTTTAGATTTTTGGTTAAAACAGACTATAATTGAATGTTTACCTTATGAAACACAAAGAAAAAAGCATTCATTGGCAAGGAAAGTCTATTTATAGTCTCCTATTCCTTCAAAAGCCTTATT
>NW_018399383.1:582-723 GCF_002168275.2 Theobroma umbraticum | reverse complement strand
AATTATTTTATAATCTCATAATTGATTTTAAGTTGAATTTGTTTACTTGTTGAGCTAAAACAGACTATAATTGAATGTTTGTCTTAAGAAACATGTAGAAAAAGCCATTCATTGAGAAGAAAAGCCCATTTATTGTCACAC
>NW_018399383.1:0-232 GCF_002168275.2 Theobroma umbraticum | reverse complement strand
TATTCATTGGCAAGAAAAGTTCATTTATAGTCACCCATTCCTTCAAAAGCCATACTACTCACTTTAAATAGTTTTATAATCTCATAATTGATTTTAAGTTGTATTCTTTTGCTTTGTTGGTTAAAACAGACTATAATTGAAGGTCAACCTCAAGAAACATGAAGAAAAAGACATTCACTGGCAAAAAAAGTTCATTTATAGTCACCCATTCCTTCAAAAGCCTTATTACTCG
>NW_018399382.1:1799-2047 GCF_002168275.2 Theobroma umbraticum | reverse complement strand
AATCAATTATGAAATTATAAAACCATTTAAAGAGAGTAATAAGGCTTTCGAAGGTATGTGTGACTATAAGTAAATTTTTTCTACCAATGGATATCTTTTTCTTTATGTTTCGAAAAGTAGACATTAAATTATAATTTGTTTGAACCAAAAATATAAAAAAATTTATTTTAAAATCTATTATCATATTTTAAAAACATTTAAAACGAGTAATAAGGCTTTTGAAGGCATAGGTGACTATAAATGGACTT
>NW_018399382.1:1138-1489 GCF_002168275.2 Theobroma umbraticum | reverse complement strand
GCTTAAAATCTATTATTAGATTATAAAAATATTTAAACCGAGTAATAAGGCTTTCGAAGGCATGGGTCACTATATATGGGCTTTTCTTGCCAATGGATATTTCTGCTTCACTTTCTCAAAGTAAATATTCAATTATAATATGTTTTAATAAAAATAAAAAAAATCAACTTAAAATCAGTTATAAGATTGTAAAACCATTTAAAGTGAGTAATAAGGATTCCGAAGCGATAGGTCACTATAAATAGACTTTTTTTGTCAATAGATATCTTTTTCTTCACGTTTCTTGAGGTAGTTATTTAATTATAATCTATTTTAATAAAAATATAAAAAAAATTAACTTAAAATCAATTA
>NW_018399382.1:991-1128 GCF_002168275.2 Theobroma umbraticum | reverse complement strand
AAATCATTTAAAGCGAGTAATAAGGCTTTCGAAAGTTTGGGTGACTATAAGTGGATTTTTTTTAACAATGGATATATTTTTCTTCATGTTTCTAGAGGTACATATTAAATTATAATTTGTTTGAATAAAAAATATAA
>NW_018399382.1:594-981 GCF_002168275.2 Theobroma umbraticum | reverse complement strand
CTTAAAATCTATTATGAGATTGTAAAACTATTCAAAGCAGGTAATAAGACTTTCGAAGCCATGGCTGATTATAAATGGACTTTTCTTACTGATGGATATCTTTTTCTTTACGTTTCATATGGCAGATATTCAATTACTATTTGTTTCAACCAAAAATGTAAAAAAATTCAACTTAAATTTAATTATGAGATTATCAAAACATTTAAAGTGACTAATAAGGCTTTTGAAGTCATGGGTGACTATAAATAGACTTTTTTTGCTAATGTATATCGTTTTTTTTACATTTCTCGGGTAGATATTCAATTATATTCTGTTTAATAAAAAATATAAAAGAATTAACTTAAAATCAATTATGAGATTATAAAACCATTTAAAGCAAGTAATAAG
>NW_018399382.1:0-111 GCF_002168275.2 Theobroma umbraticum | reverse complement strand
ATTGCTCGAGGTAGACAATCAATTATAATCTGTTTTAATAAAAAGTATAAAAAAATTAACTTAAAATCAATTATAAGATTATAAAAACATTTAAAGCGAGTAATAAGACTT
>NW_018399381.1:37658-38058 GCF_002168275.2 Theobroma umbraticum | reverse complement strand
ATTCATTGTAAAGAAAAATCCATTTATAGTCACCCATTCCTTTAAAAGTCCTACCATTCACTTTAAATTGTTTTATGGTCTCATAAGTGATTTTAAGTTGAATTTTTTTACATTTTTGGTTAAAACAAACTATAATTAAACATCTACCTCAAGAAACGTAAAGAAAAAGATATTGACTGATAAAAAAAGTCCATTTGTAGTCTCTTATTTCTTCAAAAGCCTTATTACTCGCTTTAAATGGTTTTATAATCTCAAAATTGATTTTAGGTTCAATTTTTTTTTATATTATTAGTTAAAACATATTATAATTGAATGTCTAGCTCAAGAAATGTGAAGAAAAAGACAATCATTGGCAACAAAAGTCCATTTATAGTCACCCATTCCTTCAAAAGCCTTATTA
>NW_018399381.1:35984-37486 GCF_002168275.2 Theobroma umbraticum | reverse complement strand
AAAACAGACTATAATGAAATGTCTACCTTGAGAAACATGAAGAAACAAGCATTCATTGTAAAGACAAGTCCATTCATAGTCTCCGATTCCTTCAAAAGCCTTATCACTCGCTTTAAATGGTTTTATAATCTTGTAATCGATTTGAAGTTGAATTTTTTTATATTTTTGATTAAAATAGACTATAATTGAATGTCTGTCTCAAGAACGTGAAGAAAAATGCATACATTGGCAATAAAAGTCTATTTATAGCTACCTATTGCTTCAAAAGCCTTATCATTCACTCTAAATAGTTTTATAATCTCAAGATTGATTTTAAGTTCAATTTTTTTATCTTTTTTGGTTAAAACAGATTATAATTAAATGTCTACATCGTGAAACAAGAAGAAAAAGGCATTCCTTGGCAAGAAGGGTTCATTTATAGTCACCTATTCTTTTGAAAGCCTTATTACTCACTTTAAAAGGTTTTATAATCTTATAATTGATTTTAAGTTAAATACTTTTACATTTTAGTTAAAATAGACTATAATTGAATGTCTTCCTTGAGAAACATGAAGAAAAAAGCATTCATTAGTAAGAAAAGTCCATTTATAGTCTCCCATTTTTTCAAAAGCCTTATTACTCGCTTCAAATGGTTTTATAATCTCATAATTAATTTTAGGTTGAATTTTTTTATATTTTTGGTTAAAACATACTATAATTGAATGTTTGCTCTAGAAGCATGAAGAAAAATATATTCATTGACAATAAAAGTCTATTTATAGTCACCCATTCCTTCTAAAGCTTTAGCACTCACTTTAAATGGTTTTATTATCTCAAAATTGATATTATGTTCATTTTTTTTGTATTTTTACATAAAACAAGTTATAATTGAATGTCTACCTTGAGAAACATGAAGAAGAAGGCATTCATTGGCAAGAAAAGTCCATTTATAGTCACCCATTCCTTCAAAAGCCTGATTACTCACTTTAAAACGTTTTATAATCTCATAATTAATTTTAAGTTGAATTTTTTGCATTTTTTGTTAAAACAGATTATAATTGAATGGCTTCCTAGGTAAAACGGGTAGAAAAACCCATTCATTTGGAAGAAAAGTCTATTTATAGCCTCTCATTCCTTCAAAAGCCTTATTTCTTGCTTTAAATGGTTTTATAATCTTCTAATTGATTTTAAGTTAAATTTTTTATATTTTTGGTTAAAATAAACTATAATTGAATGTCTGCCTTAAGAAATATGAAGAGAAATGCATTCATTAGCAATAAAAGTCTATTTATAGCCACCTATGGCTTCAAAAGTCTTATTACTCACTTTAAATGGTTTTGTAATCTCAAAATTTATTTTAAGTTCAATTTTTTTTATTTTTTGGTTAAAACAAATTATAATTGAATGTCTACATTGTGAAACAAGAAGAAAAAGGTATTCATTGGTAAGAAAAGTTCATTTATAGTCGCTCATTCCTTCAAAAGCCTTATTACTCGCTTTAAAACGTTTTATAATCTGATAAT
>NW_018399381.1:35766-35884 GCF_002168275.2 Theobroma umbraticum | reverse complement strand
AAAGTGAGTAATAAGGCTTTTGAAGGAATCGGTGACTATAAATGGATTTTTCTTATCGATGAATGCCTTTTTCTTCACATTTCTCGAGGTACACATTCAATTATAATCTATTTTAACC
>NW_018399381.1:35671-35756 GCF_002168275.2 Theobroma umbraticum | reverse complement strand
AACAACTCAACTTAAAATCAATTATCAGATTATAAAACATTTTAAAGCGAGTAATAAGGTTTTTGAAGGAATGGGTGACTATAAA
>NW_018399381.1:35572-35661 GCF_002168275.2 Theobroma umbraticum | reverse complement strand
TTGCTAATGAATACCTTTTTCTTCTTATTTCACAATGTAGACATTCAATTATAATCTGTTTTAACCAAAAAATAAAAAAGAATTGAACT
>NW_018399381.1:35423-35557 GCF_002168275.2 Theobroma umbraticum | reverse complement strand
GATTATAAAACCATTTAAAGTGAGTAATAAGACTTTTGAAGCAATAGGTGGCTATAAATAGACTTTTATTGCTAATGAATGCATTTCTCTTCACATTTCTTAAGGTAGACATTCAATTATAGTTTATTTTAATC
>NW_018399381.1:35337-35413 GCF_002168275.2 Theobroma umbraticum | reverse complement strand
AAAAATTCAACTTAAAATCAATTAGAAGATTATAAAACCATTTAAAGCGAGAAATAAGGCTTTTGAAGGAATGAGA
>NW_018399381.1:35140-35327 GCF_002168275.2 Theobroma umbraticum | reverse complement strand
AGACTTTTCTTCCAAATGAATGGGTTTTTCTACCCGTTTTACCTAGGAAGGCATTCAATTATAATATGTTTTAACAAAAAATACAAAAACTTCAACTTAAAATTAATTATGAGATTATAAAACGTTTTAAAACGAGTAATCAGGCTTTTGAAGGAATAGGTGACTATAAATGGACTTTTCTTGCCAA
>NW_018399381.1:34879-35012 GCF_002168275.2 Theobroma umbraticum | reverse complement strand
AAGTGAGTGCTAAGGCTTTAGAAGGAATGGGTGACTATAAATAGACTTTTATTGTCAATGAATAAATTTTTCTTCACGTTTCTAGAGCAGACATTCAATTATAGTATGTTTTAACCAAAAATATAAAAAAATT
>NW_018399381.1:34452-34808 GCF_002168275.2 Theobroma umbraticum | reverse complement strand
ATAAGGCTTTTGAAGGAATGAGAGACTATAAATGGACTTTTCTTGTTAATGAATACTTTTTTCTTCACGTTTCTCAAGGAAGACATTCAATTATAGTCTATTTTAACCAAAATGTAAAAGAATTTAACTTAAAATCAATTATGAGATTATAAAACATTTTAAAGCTAGTAATAAGGCTTTCGAAAGAATAAATGACTATAAATGAACTTTTCTTGCCAATGAATGCCTTTTTCTTCTTGTTTCTTGACGTAGACATTTAATTATAATTTGTTTTAACCAAAAAAGGAAAAAAATTGAACTTAATATCAATTTTGAAATTATAAAACTATTTAAAGTGAGTAATAAGGCTTTTGAAG
>NW_018399381.1:34105-34288 GCF_002168275.2 Theobroma umbraticum | reverse complement strand
AGGCTTTTTGAGGAATAGGAGACTATAAATGAACTTTTGTTCCAAATAAATGGGGTTTTTTACACATTTCCTAAGGAAGGCATTCAATTATAGTCTATTTTAATGAAAAATATAAAAAATTCAACTTGAAATCAATTATGAGTTTATAAAACCATTAAAAGTGAGTAATAAAGCTTTTGAAGG
>NW_018399381.1:33979-34095 GCF_002168275.2 Theobroma umbraticum | reverse complement strand
TATAAATGGACTTTTCTTGCCAATTATAGCCTTTTTTTCATGTTTCACGAGGTGGACATTTAACTATAGTCTGTTTTAATGAAAAATGTTAAAAATTCAAGTTAAAATGAATTATG
>NW_018399381.1:33811-33969 GCF_002168275.2 Theobroma umbraticum | reverse complement strand
ACCATTTAAAGCGAGTAATAAGGCTTTTGAAGGAATGGGTGACTATCAATGAACTTTTTTTCTTAATGAATGCCTTTTTCTTCATGTTTCTCAATTTAGATATTCAATTATAATATGTTTTAACTAAAAATGTAAAAAGTTGAACTTAAAATCAATTT
>NW_018399381.1:33581-33799 GCF_002168275.2 Theobroma umbraticum | reverse complement strand
ACCATTTAAAGTGAGTAATAAGGCTTTTGAAGGAATTGGTGAACATCAATGGACCATTTTTGTCAATGAATGCCTTTTTCTTCATATTTTTTGACGTCAATATTTTATTATAATATGTTTTAACAAAAAATGTAAAAAAAATTGAAACTTAAAATCAACTATGAGATTATATAACCACCAATAGTGGGTATTAAGGCTTTTGAAGGAATGGGTGACTA
>NW_018399381.1:33448-33571 GCF_002168275.2 Theobroma umbraticum | reverse complement strand
TTTCTTGCAAACGAATGCCTTTTTCTTCACATTTCTCAAGATAGATATTCAACTATAATCTGTTTTAATGAATAATGTAAAACAAATTGAACCTAAAATCAATTATGAGATTATAAAACTATT
>NW_018399381.1:33305-33438 GCF_002168275.2 Theobroma umbraticum | reverse complement strand
AATAAGGCTTTTGAAGGAATCAGAGACTATAAATGGACTTTTCTTTCCAATGAATACTTTTTGCTTCACGTTTCTCGAAGTAGACATTCAATTATAGTCTGTTTTAACCAAAAGTATAAAAAAAATTGAACTT
>NW_018399381.1:33027-33295 GCF_002168275.2 Theobroma umbraticum | reverse complement strand
ATGAGATTATAAAACCATTTAAAGCGAGTAATAAGACTTTTGAAGGAATGAAAAAATATAAATGGACTTTTCTTGCCAATAAATGTTTTTTTCTTCACGGTTCTTAAGGTAAACTTTCAATTATAGTCTATTTTAACAAAAAATGTAAAAACATTTAACCTAAAATCAATTATAATGTGTTTTAACTAAAAAAGTAAAAAAAGTTGAATTAAATATCAATTTTGAGATTATAAAACCATTTAAAGCGAGTAATAAGGCTTTTAAAGGA
>NW_018399381.1:32670-32922 GCF_002168275.2 Theobroma umbraticum | reverse complement strand
TTCTTGAGGTAGACATTCAATTATTGTCTGTTTTAACCAAAAATGTAAAAAAAATGAACATAAAATCAATTTTGAGATAATAAAAATGTTTAAAGTAAGTAATAAGGCTTTGGAAGGAATAGGTACTTATAAATGCACTTTTCTTATCAATGAATGCCTTTTTCTTCATCTTTTTAATGTAGACATTTAATTATAATCTGCTTTAACTAAAAAAGTAAAAAAAATTGAACTTAAAATCAATTTTGAGATTAT
>NW_018399381.1:30925-32503 GCF_002168275.2 Theobroma umbraticum | reverse complement strand
AAAATTCAACTTAAAATCAATTATGAGATTACAAAACCATTTAAAGCGAATAATCAGGCTTTTAAAAGAATGAGAGACTATAAATAGACTTTTTTTCAAATAAATGAGTTTTTTACACGTTTCTCAAGGCAGACATTCAATTATAGTCTATTTTAATAAAAAATATAAAAAATTCAACTTAATATGAATTATGAGCTTATAAAACTATTTAAAGTGAATGATAAGACATTTGAAGGAATAGGTGACTACAACTGAACTTTTCTTACTAATGAATACCTTTTTCTTCATGTTTCATGAGGTAGTCATTTAATTATAATATGTTTTAACAAAAAATGTAAAACAAAACTGAACATAAAATCAATTTTGAGATAATAAAACCATTTAAAGTGAGTAATAAGGCTTTTGAAGGAATGGGTGACTATAAATGGACTTTTCTTGTCAATGAATAGGTTTTTTTTACACGTTTCTCAAGGTAAAAATTCAATTATAGTTTGTTTTAATAAAAAATGTAAAAAATTCAACTTAAAATCAATTATGAGATTATAAAACCACTTAAAGCGAGTAATAAGGCATTTGAAGGAATGGGCGACTACAAATGCACTTTTCTTGCTAATGAATGCCTTTTTCTTCACTTGTCATGAGGTAGTCATTCAATTATAATCTGTTTTAATCAAAAATATAAAAAAAAACTGAGCATAAAATTAATTTTAAGATAATAAAACTAATTAAAGTGAGTAATAAGGCTTTTTGAAAGAATGAGTGACTATAAATAGACTTTTCTTGCCAATGAATGGGTTTTTCTACACATTCCCGAGGCAAAAATTCAATTATACTTTTGTTTTAATGAAAAATGTAAAAAATTCAACTTAAAATCAATTATAAGATTATAAAACCATTTAAAGTGAGTAATAAGGTTTTTGAAGGAATAGGTGACTGTAAACGGACTTTTCTTGTCGATGAATGCCGTTTTCCTTAGGTTTCATGAGGTAGACATTTAATTATAATCTGTTTTAACCAAGAATCTCAAAAAAATTAAACTTAAAATCAACTTTAAGATTATAAAACCATTTAAAGTGAATAATAAGGCTTTTGAAGGAATGAGAAGCTATAAATGGCTTTTCTTCCAAAAAAATGGGTTTTTCTATAAGTTTCTTACTGTAGGCATTCAATTATAATCTGTTTTAACCAGAAAAGTAAAAAAAGAATTGAACATAATATCAATTTTGAGATTATAAAACCATTTAAAGTGAATAATAAGGCTTTTGAAGGAATAGGTGACTGTAAATAGACTTTTCTTGCCAATGAATGTCTTTTTCTTCATGTTTCCTGAGGTAGACATTCAATTATAATCTGTTTTGACTAAAACTGTAAAAAACAAATTGAACTTAAAGTCAATTATGAGATTATAAAACCATTTAAACCGAGTAATAAGGTTTTTGAAGGAATGGGTGACTATAAATGGACTTTCGTTGCTAATAAATACCTTTTTTTTCACGTTTCTCAACGTAGACTTTCAATTATACACTGTTTTAACTAAAAATGTAAAAAAAATGCACATAAAATGAATTATGAGAATAT
>NW_018399381.1:30711-30825 GCF_002168275.2 Theobroma umbraticum | reverse complement strand
AAAAAATGGGTTTTTCTATAGGTTTCTTAATGTAGACATTCAATTATAATCTGTTTTAAGCAGAAAAGTAAAAAAAGAATTGAACATAATATCAATTTTGAGATTATAAAACCA
>NW_018399381.1:30200-30481 GCF_002168275.2 Theobroma umbraticum | reverse complement strand
AAACCATTTAAACCGAGTAATAAGGCTTTTGAAGGAATGGGTGACTATAAATGGGCTTTCGTTGCTAATAAATACCTTGTTCTTCACGTTTCCTAAAGTAGACTTTCAATTATACTCTGTTTTAACTAAAAATATAAAAAAAATGCACATAAAATGAATCATGAGAATATAAAACTATTTAAAGTGAATAATAAAGCTTGTGAAGGAATGGGAGGCTATAAATGGGCTTTTCTTTCAAACAAATGGGTTTTCCTACAAGTTTCTAAATGTAGACATTCAAT
>NW_018399381.1:30061-30190 GCF_002168275.2 Theobroma umbraticum | reverse complement strand
TTTAACCAGAAAAGTAAAAAAATAATTGAACTTGATATCAATTATGAGATTAGAAAACCATTTAAAGTGAGCAATGAGGCTTTTTAAGAAATAAGTGACTGTAAATAGACTTTTCTTGCCAATGAATGT
>NW_018399381.1:29894-30051 GCF_002168275.2 Theobroma umbraticum | reverse complement strand
ATGTTTCTTGAGGTAGATATTCAATTATAATCTGTTTTAACTAAAAATGTAGAAAACAAATTGAACATAAAGTTGTTTATGAGATTATAAAATCATTAAAACTGAGTAATAAGGCTTTTAAAGGAATAGGTGACTATAAATGGACTTTTTTTGTCAA
>NW_018399381.1:29422-29828 GCF_002168275.2 Theobroma umbraticum | reverse complement strand
AAGGTAGATATTCAATTATACTCTATTTTAACTAAAAATGTAAAACAAAAATTACACATAAAATGAATTATGAGAATATAAAACCATTTAAACTGAGTAATAGGGCTTTTGGAGGAATAGGTGGCTATAAATAGACTTTTCTTGCCAATGAATGCATTTTTCTTCACATCTCTAAAGAGAGACATTCAATTATAGTCTGTTTTAACAAAGAAATGTAAAAAAGTTCAACTTAAAATCAATTTTGAGATTATAAAACTATTTAAAGTGAATAGTAAGGTTTTTGAAGAAATGAGAGACTATAAGTGAACTTTTCTTCCAAATAAATAAGTTTTTCCACATGTTTCCCGAGGTAAAAATTAAATTATAGTATGTTTTAACAAAAAATGTAAAAAATTCAACTTAAAAT
>NW_018399381.1:29287-29412 GCF_002168275.2 Theobroma umbraticum | reverse complement strand
ATTATAAAACCATTTAAAGCGAGTAATAAAGCTTTTGAAAGAATGGGCGACTATAAACGAACTTTTCTTGCCGATGAATGCCTTTTTCTTTAGGTTTCACGAGGTAGACATTCTATTATAATTTG
>NW_018399381.1:27311-28988 GCF_002168275.2 Theobroma umbraticum | reverse complement strand
TTTCTTGCCAATGAATGCCTTTCTCTTTATGTTTCACTAAGTATTCATTTAATTACAATATGTTTTAACCAAACATGTAAAAAGAATTGAACTTAAAATAAAGTTTGAGATTATAAAACCATTTCAAGCAAGTAATAAGGTATTTGAAGGAATGAGTGACTGCAAATAGACTTTTCTTGTCAATAAATACTTTTTTCTCAACTTTTCACTAGGTTGACATTTAATTAGAATCTGTTTTAACCAAAAATGTTAAAATAATTGAACTTAAAATAAATTTTGAAATTATAAAATAATTTAAAGCGAGTAAAAAGCTTTCCAAGGAATGAGTAACTATAAATGGACTCTTCTTGCCGATGAATGCTTTTTTCTTCATGTTTCTCAAGGTAGACATTTAATTATAGTCTGTTTTAACCAAAAATGTGAAAAAATTCAAGTAAAAATCAATTATGAGATTATAAAACCATTTACAACGAGTAATAAGGCGTTTGAAGGAATGAGAGATTATAAATGGACTTTTCTTTTAAATAAATGCATTTCTCTACACGTTTCTCAATATAAGCATTCAACTATAATCTATTTTAACCAAAAAAGTAAAAAAAAAATTAAACTTCACATCAATTTTGAGATCATAAAGCAATTTAAAGTGAGTAATAAGGCTTTTAAAGGAATGAGTGACTATAAATAGACTTTTCTTACCAATGAATATCTTTTTCTTCATGTTTCTTGATGTAGACATTCAATTATAATCTGTTTTAACTAAAATGTAAAAAAAATTGAACTTAAAATCAATTATGAGATTATAAAATCATTTAAACCGAGTAATACGGCTTTTGAAGGAATGGGTGACTATAAATGGACTTTCCTTGCCAATGAATGCTTTTTTATCCAGGTTTCTGGAGGTAGACATTTAATTATACTCTGTCATAACCAAAAATGTATAAAAAATTACACATCAAATCAGTTATAAGAATATAAAACTCTTTAAAGTGAGTAATAAGGCTTTTGAAGGAATGGGTGACTATGAATGAACTTTTCTTCTTAATGATTGGCTTTTTCTACATGTTTCACAAGGTACATATTCAATTACAGTCTCGTTTAATTAAAAATGTAAAAAATTCAAGTTAAAATGAATTACTGGATTATAAAAGCATTTAAAGCAAGTAATGAGGCTTTTGAAAGAATGAGTGACTATAAATAGACTTTTCTTGCCAATGAAACATTTTTCTTCACATTTCTAGAGGTAGACATTCAATTATAATCTGCCTTAACCACAAATCTAAAAAAAATGACCTTAAAATCAATTTTGAGATTATAAAACTATGTAAAGTGAGTAATAAGGCTTTTGAAGGAATAGGTAACTATAAATAGACTTTTCTTACCAATGAATGCATTTTTTTTTCACATTTTTTGAGAGAGACATTCAATTATGGTCTGTTTTAACAAAAAAATGTAAGAAAATTCAACTTAAAATCAATTATGAGATTATAAAACCATTTAAACTGAATAGTAAGGCTTTTGAAGAAATGAGACGCTATAAGTGAATTTTTCTTCCAAATAAATAGGTTTTTCTACACGTTTTTTGAGGTAAAAATTAAATTATAGTATGTTTTAACGAAAAATTTTAAAAATTCAACTTAAAAACAATTATGAGATTATAAAACCATTTAAAGCGAGTAA
>NW_018399381.1:26590-27058 GCF_002168275.2 Theobroma umbraticum | reverse complement strand
AATGTATTTTTCTTCAAGCTTCTCGAGGTAAACATTCAATTATAGTCTGTTTTATATAAATATAAAACAAATTCAACTTAAAATCAATCATGAGAGTATAAAACAATTTAAAATGAGTAATAAGGCTTTTAAAAGAATGGGAGACTATAAATGGACTTTTCTTCCAAATAAATAGGTTTCTATACATGCTTCCTAAGGCATGCATTCAATTATAGTCTGTTTTAATTATAATATGTTTTAACCAAAAATATAAAAGGAATTGAACTAAAAATAAATTTTGAGATTATAAAACCATTTAAAGCAAGTAATAAGGCAATTGAAGAAATGAGAGATTATAAATAGACTTTTCTTCCAAATATATGCATTTTTCTACACGTTTCTCAATATAGGCATTCAACTATAATCTTTTTTAATCAAAAAAGTAAAAAAAATTGAACTTAATATCAATTTTGAGATTATAAAACCATT
>NW_018399381.1:26276-26384 GCF_002168275.2 Theobroma umbraticum | reverse complement strand
AATGTAAAAAAAATTGAACTTAAAATCAATTATGAGATTATAAAACCATTTAAACCGAGCAATACAACTTTTGAAGGAATGGATGACTATAAATGGACTTTTCTTGCC
>NW_018399381.1:26042-26266 GCF_002168275.2 Theobroma umbraticum | reverse complement strand
TTTTTATTCAGGTTTCTTGAGGTAGACATTTAATTATACTCTATTTTAACCAAAAATGTAAAACAAATTACGCATCAAATCAGTTATGAGAATATAAAACCGTTTAAAATGAGTAATAAGGCTTTTGAAGAAATGGGTGACTATAAATGCACTTTTCTTCACAATGATTGGCTTTTTCTACATGTTTCACAAGGTAGACATTCAATTACAGTCTAGTTTAATGA
>NW_018399381.1:24668-25841 GCF_002168275.2 Theobroma umbraticum | reverse complement strand
TATAAAAGCATTTAAAGCAAGTAATAAGGCTTTTGAAAGAATGAGTGGCTATAAATAGACTTTTCTTGCCAATGAAAGCATTTTCTTCATATTTCTTGAGCTAGACATTCAATTATAATATGTCTTAACTAAAAATATAAAAACAATTAACCTTAAAATCAATTTTGAGATTATAAAACTATTTAAAGTGCATAATAAGGCTTTTGAAGAAATGAGTCACTGTAAATAGAGTTTTCTTACCAATGAATGTCTTTTTCTTCATATTTCCTAAGGTAAACAATCAATTATAATCTGTTTTGAATAAAAATATAAAAAACAAATTGAACTTAAAGTCAATTATGAGATTATAAAACCATTTAAACCGAGTAATAAGGTTTTGGAAGGAATGGGTGACTATAAATGGACTTTCGTTGCTAATAAATACTTTTTTCTTCACGTTTCTTAAGGTAGACTTTCAATTATACTCTGTTTTAACTAAAATGTAAAAAAACATGCACATAAAATGAATTATGAGAATATAAAACCATTTAGAGTGAATAATAAAGCTTGTGAAAGAATGAGAGGTTATAAATGGGCTTTTCTTCCAAACAAATGGGTTTTCCTACAAGTTTCTAAATGTAGACATTCAATTATAATATGTTTTAACCAGAAAAGTAAAAAAATAATTGAACTTGATATCAATTATGGGATTATAAAACCATTTAAAGTGAGTAATAAGGCTTTTTAAGAAATAGGTGACTCTAAATAGACTTTTCTTACCAATGAATGTCTTTTTCTTCATGTTTTCTGAGGTAGATATTCAATTATATCTGTTTTAACTAAAAAAGTAAAAAACAAATTGAACTTAAAGTCTTTTATAAGATTATAAAACCATTAAAACTAAGTAATAACGCTTTTGAAGGAATAGGTGACTATAAATGGACTTTTATTGCCAATAAATACTTTTTTCTTCACGTTTCTCAAGGTAGACATTCAATTATACTCTGTTTGAACTAAAAATGTAAAAACAAATTAGACATAAAATGAATTATGAGAATATAAAACCATTTAAAGTGAGTAATAAGGCTTTTGAAGGAATAGGTAACTATAAATAGACTTTTCTTGCCAATGAATGCATTTTTCTTCACGTTTCTTGAGAGAGACATTCAATTATAGTCTATTTGAACAAAAAAA
>NW_018399381.1:23985-24108 GCF_002168275.2 Theobroma umbraticum | reverse complement strand
GAAGGAATGAGAGACTATAAATAGACTTTTCTTATCAATGAATGTATTTTTCTTTAAGCTTTTCGAGGTAAACATTCAATTATAGTCTGTTTTAACAAAAAATGTAAAACAAATTCAACTTAA
>NW_018399381.1:23810-23963 GCF_002168275.2 Theobroma umbraticum | reverse complement strand
CAATTTAAAGTGAGTAATAAGGCTTTTGAAGGAATGGGAGACTATAAATGGACTGTTCTTCCAAATAAATGGGTTTTTATACATGCTTCCTAAGGCATGCATTCAATTATAGTCTGTTTTAATGAGAAATGTAAAAAATTCAACTTAAAATCA
>NW_018399381.1:23262-23730 GCF_002168275.2 Theobroma umbraticum | reverse complement strand
CTTTTGAAGGAATGGGTAACTATAAATAGACTTTTCTTGCCAATGAATGCCTTTCTCATTACGTTTCACTAAGTAGGCATTTAATTATAATATGTTTTAACCAAAAATGCAAAAAGAATTGAACTTAAAATAAATTTTGAGATTATAAAATCATTTAAAGCAAGTAATAAGGCATTTGAAGAAATGAGAGATTATAAATGAACTTTTTTTCCAAATAAATACATTTTTCTCCACGTTTCTCAATATAAGCATTCAACTATAATCTGTTTTAACCAAAAAAGTAAAAAAAACTGAACTTAATATCAATTTTGAGATTATAAAACCATATAAAGTGAGTAAAAAGGCTTTTGAAGGAATGAGTGACTATAATAGACTTTTCTTACTAATGAATGTCCTTTTCTTCATGTTTCTTGATGGAGGCATTCAATTATAATCTGTTTTAACTAAAATGTAAAAAAAAATTGAACT
>NW_018399381.1:23179-23252 GCF_002168275.2 Theobroma umbraticum | reverse complement strand
TATGAGATTATAAAACCATTTAAACAGAGTAATACGGCTTTTGAAGGAATGGATGACTATAAATGGACTTTTC
>NW_018399381.1:23034-23169 GCF_002168275.2 Theobroma umbraticum | reverse complement strand
ATGCTTTTTTATTCAGGTTTCTTGAGGTAGACATTTAATTATACTCTGTTTTATCTAAAAATGTAAAAACAATTACGCATCAAATCAGTTATGAGAATATAAAATCGCTTAAAGTGAGTAATAAGGCTTTTGAAG
>NW_018399381.1:22897-23024 GCF_002168275.2 Theobroma umbraticum | reverse complement strand
CTATAAATGGACTTTTCTTCTCAATGATGGCTTTTTCTACATGCTTCACAAGGTAGAGATTCAATTACAATCTGGTGTATTGAAAAATGCAAAAAATTCAAGTTAAAATGAATTATTAGATTATAAA
>NW_018399381.1:22666-22887 GCF_002168275.2 Theobroma umbraticum | reverse complement strand
GCAAGTAATAAGGCTTTTGAAAGAATGAGTGGCTATAACTAGACTTTTGTTACCAATGAAAGCATTTTTCTTCATATTTGTTAAGGTAGACATTCAATTATAATCTGTCTGAACTAAAAATGTAAAAACAATTGAGCTTAAAATCAATTTTGAGATTATAAAACTATTTAAAATGCGTAATAAGGCTTTTGAAAGAATGGGTGACTGTAAATAGACTTTTT
>NW_018399381.1:22555-22656 GCF_002168275.2 Theobroma umbraticum | reverse complement strand
ATGTCTTTTTCTTCATGTTTCCTAAGGTAAACAATCAATTATAATCTGTTTTAACTAAAAATAAAAAAACAATTGAACTTAAAGTCAATTATGAGATTATA
>NW_018399381.1:22445-22545 GCF_002168275.2 Theobroma umbraticum | reverse complement strand
AACCGAGTAATAAGGTTTTGGAAGGAATGGGTAACTACAAATGGACATTAGTTGCTAATAAATACCTTTTTCTTCATATTTCTCAAGGTAGACTTTCAAT
>NW_018399381.1:22227-22435 GCF_002168275.2 Theobroma umbraticum | reverse complement strand
TTTAACTAAAAATGTAAAAAAAAATGCACATAAAATGAATTATGAGAATATAAAACTATTTAGAGTGAATAATAAAGCTTTTGAAAGAATATGAGGCTATAAATGGGCCTTTCTTCCAAACAAATGGGTTTTCCTACAAGTGTCTAAATGTAGACATTCAATTATAATCTATTTGAACTAGAGAAGTAAAAAAATAATTAAACTTGAT
>NW_018399381.1:21909-22217 GCF_002168275.2 Theobroma umbraticum | reverse complement strand
AGATTATAAAACCATTTAAAGTGAGCAATAAGGCTTTTTAAGAAATAGGTGACTGTAAATAAACTTTTCTTACCAATGAATGTCTTTTTCTTTATATTTCCTGAGGTAGATATTTAATTATAATCTGTTTAAACTAAAAAAGTAAAAACCAAATTGAACTTAAAGTCATTTATGAGATTATAAAACCATTAAAACTAAGTAATAACGCTTTTGAAGGAATAGGTGACCACAAATGGACTTTTGTTGTCAATAAATACTCTTTTCTTCACGTTTCTCAAGGTAGACATTCAATTATACTCTGTTTGAAC
>NW_018399381.1:21612-21758 GCF_002168275.2 Theobroma umbraticum | reverse complement strand
AAAGTGAGTAATAAGGCTTTTGAAGGAATATGTGACTATAAATAGACTTTTCTTCCCAATGAATGCATTTTTCTTCATGTTTCTTGAGAGAGACATTCAATTATAGTCTGTTTGAACAAACAAATGTAAAAAAATTTAATTTAAAA
>NW_018399381.1:21418-21602 GCF_002168275.2 Theobroma umbraticum | reverse complement strand
GATTATAAAACCATTTAAAGTGAATAGTAAGCCTTTTGAAAAAATGAGAGACTATAAGTAAACTTTTCTTCCAAAAAATAGGTTTTTTTACACATTTCTTGAGGTAGAAATTGAATTATAGTATGTTTTCACAAAAAGTGTAAAAAATTCAACTTAAAATCAATTATGAGATTATAAAACCATT
>NW_018399381.1:21051-21178 GCF_002168275.2 Theobroma umbraticum | reverse complement strand
ATCAAAACAATTGAACTTAAAATGAATTTTGAGATTATAAAACCATTTAAAGTGGGTAATAAGGCTTGTGAAAGAATGAGAGACTATAAATAGACTTTTCTTATCAATGAATGTATTTTTCTTCAAG
>NW_018399381.1:20758-20951 GCF_002168275.2 Theobroma umbraticum | reverse complement strand
ATAAGGCTTTTGAAGGAATAGGTGACTATAAATGGACTTTTGTTGCCAATAAATACTTTTTTCTTCTCGTTTCTCAATGTAGACATTCAATTATACTCTATTTTAGCTAAAAATGTAAAAAAAAATTATGCATAAAATGAATTATGAGAATATAAAATCATTTAAAGTGAGTAATAAGGCTTTTGAAGGAATA
>NW_018399381.1:20300-20434 GCF_002168275.2 Theobroma umbraticum | reverse complement strand
AATTTTCTTCTAAATAAATAGTTTTTTCTACACATTTCTCGAGGTAAGAATTGAATTATAGTATGTTTTAACGAAAAATGAAAACAATTCAACTTAAAATCAGTTATGAGATTATAAAACCATTTAAAGCAAGT
>NW_018399381.1:18623-20143 GCF_002168275.2 Theobroma umbraticum | reverse complement strand
TTATGAGATTATAAAATAATTTAAAGCGAGTAATAAGGCTTTTGAAAGAATGGGAGACTCTAAATGGACTTTTCTTCCAAATAAGTGAGTTTTTATACATGTTTCCTAAGGCATGCATTCAATTATAGTATGTTTTAATGAAAAATGTAAAAAATTCAGCCTTAAATTAATTATGAGTTTACAAAACCATTTAAAGCGAGTAATAAGGCTTTTGAAGGAATGGGTGACTATAAATAGACTTTTCTTGCCAATGAATGCCTTTCTCTTTACGTTTCACTAAGTATTCATTTAATTATAATATGTTTTAACTAAAAATGTAAAAAGAATTGAACTTAAAATAAATTTAGAGATTATAAAACCATTTAAAGTAAGTAATAAGGCATTTGGAGGAATGAGTGACTACAAATAGACTTTTCTTGTCAATAAATATTTTTTTCTCAACTTTTCACTAGGTTGACATTTAATTATAATTTGTTTTAACCAAAATTGTTAAAAAAATTGAACTTAAAATAAAGTTTAAAATTATAAAACAATTTAAAGCGAGTAATAAGGCTTTCAAAGGAATGGGTAAATATAAATGAACTTTTCTTGCCAATCAATGCTTTTTTCTTCATGTTTCTTAAGCTAGACATTCAATTATAGTTTGTTTTAACCAAAAATGTAAAAAAGTTCAACTAAAAATCAATTATGAGTTTATAAAACTATTTAAAGTGAGTAATAAGGCATTTGAAGGAATGAGAGATTATAAATAGACTTTTCTTTCAAATAAATGCATTTTCTACACGTTTCTCAATATAGGCATTCAACTATAATCTGTTTTAACTAAAAGAGTAAAAAAAAAATTGAACTTAATATCAATTTTGAGATTATAAAACCATTTAAAGTGAGTAATAAGGCTTTTGAAGGAATGAGTAACTATAAATAGAATTTTCTTACCAATGAAAGTCTTTTTCTTCATGTTTCTTGATGAAGACATTCAATTATAATCTGTTCTAACTAAAATGTAAAAAAAATTGAACTTAAAATCAACTATGAGATTATAAAACCATTTAAACCGAGTAATACGACTTTTGAAGGAATGGGAGATTATTAATGGATTTTCCTTGCAAATGAATTTTTTTATCCATGTTTCTTCAGGTAGACATTTAATTATACTCTGTTTTAACCTAAACTATAAAAAAAATTGCATATCAAATCAATTATGAGAATATAAAACCGTTTAAAGTGAGTAATAAGGCTTTTGAAGGAATGGGTGACTATAAATGGACTTTTCTTCTCAATGATTGCTTTTTCTACATGTTTCACAAGGTAGACATTCAATTACAGTCTAGTTTAATGAAAAATGTAAAAAATTCAAGTTAAAATGAATTATTAGATTATAAAAGCATTTAAAGCAAGTAATAAGGCTTTTGAAAGAATGGGTGACTATAAATAGACTTTTCTTGCCAATGAAGGCCTTTTTCTTCACATTTCTTGGGGTAGACATTCAAGTATAATTTGTGTTAACCAAAAATCGAAAA
>NW_018399381.1:18316-18609 GCF_002168275.2 Theobroma umbraticum | reverse complement strand
TTAAAGTGAGTAATAAGGCTTTTGAAGGAATAGGTGACTGTAAATAGACTTTTCCTGCCAATGAATGTGTTTTTCTTCATGTTTCCTGAGGTATACATTCAATTATAATCTGTTTTGACTAAAAATGTTAAAAACAAATTGAACTTAAAGTCAATGATGAGATTATAAGACCATTTAAACCGAGTAATAAGGTTTTTGAAGGAATGGGTAACTCTAAATGGACTTTCATTGCTAATAAATACTTTTTTTTTCATGTTTCTCAAGGTAGACTTTCAATTATACTCTGTTTTAAC
>NW_018399381.1:18161-18306 GCF_002168275.2 Theobroma umbraticum | reverse complement strand
AAAAAAATGCACATAAAATGAATTATGAGAATATAAAACAATTTAAAGTAAATAATAAAGCTTGTGAAAGAATGGGAGGCTATAAATGGGCTTTTCTTCCAAGCAAATTGGTTTTCCTGCAAGTTTCTAAATGTAGACATTCAAT
>NW_018399381.1:18048-18151 GCF_002168275.2 Theobroma umbraticum | reverse complement strand
TTTAACCAGAAAAGTAAAAAAATAATGAACTTAAAATCAATTATAAGATTAGAAAACCATTTAAAGTGAGTAATAAGGTTTTTGAAGGAATAGGTGACTATAA
>NW_018399381.1:16031-17948 GCF_002168275.2 Theobroma umbraticum | reverse complement strand
AAAAAATTCAACCTAAAATCAATTATGAGATTGTAAAACTATTTAGAACGAATAATAAGGCTTTTGAAGGAATGGGAGACTATAAATGTATTTTTCTTGCTAATGAATATTTTTTTCTTCACGTTTCTCGAGTAAGACATTCAATGATAGTCTATTTTAACCAAAATATAAAAGAATTTAACTTAAAATCAATTATGAGATTATAAAACCTTTTAAAGCAAGTAATAAAGCTTTTGAAAGAGTAAGTGACTATAAATGAACTTTTCTTGCCAATGAATGCCTTTTTCTTCTTGTTTCTGGATGTAGACATTGAATTATAATCTGTTTTAACTAAAAAAGTAAAAAAAATTGAACTTAAAATCAATTTTGAGATTATAAAACCATTTAAAGTGAGTAATAAGGCTTTTGAAGCAATAGGTGGCTATAAATAGACTTTTATTGCCAATGAATGCATTTCTCTTCACGTTTCTTAAGGCAGGTATTCAATTATAGTTTGTTTTAACCAAAAATATAAAAAAATTCAACTTAAAATTGATTACGACATTATAAAACTATTTAAAGCGAGTAATAAGGTTTTTGAAGGGATAGAAGACTATAAATGGGCTTATCTTCCAAATAAATGGGTTTTTCTATACGTTTCTCAGTACAAACATTCAATTATAATTTGTTTTAACTAGAAAAGTAAAAAAAATTGAACTTAATATCAATTTTGAGATTATAAAACTATTTAAAGTGAGTAATAAGGCTTTTGAAGGAATGTGTAGCAATAAATAGGCTTTTATTACCAATGAATGTATTTTTTCTCACATTTTTCAGGGTAGATATTCAATTATTAATCTATTTTAATGAAAAATATAAAAAATTTAACTTAAAATCAATTATGAGATTAAAAAATTATTTAAAGTGAGTAATAAGGCTTTTGGAGGAATAGGAGACTATAAATGGGTTTTTCTTCCAAATAAATGAGTTTTTCTACATGTTTCTCAATGCAGACATTCAATTTTAATCTGTTTTAACCAGAAAAGTAAAAAAAATAAAACTTCACATCTATTTTGAGATTATAAAATTATTAAAAGTGAGTAATAAGGCTTTTAAAGGAATAGGTGACTATAAATAGACTTTTCTTTCCAATTAATGCCTTTTTCTTCATGTTTCATGAGGTAGACATTTAATTATAGTCTATTTTTATGAAAAATATAAAAAATTCAAGTTAAAATGAATTATGAGGTTATAAAACTATTTAAAGCGAGTAATAAGGCTTTTGAAAGAATGGGTGACTATCAATGGTCTTTTCTTCTCAATGAATTCCTTTTTCTTTATATTTCTCGACATAGACATTCAATTATAATATGTTTTAACTAAAAATGTAAAAAAATTGAACTTAAAATCAATTTTGAGATTATAAAACTATTTAAAGTGAGTAATAAGGCTTTTGAAGGAATTGGTGAACATAAATGGACTTTTCTTGTCAATGAATTCCTTTTTCTTCATATTTTTTGAGGTAAACATTTATTTGTAATCTGTTTTAGCAAAAAATATAAAAAAAATTAAATTTAAAATCAACTATGAGATTATAAAACCACCTATAGCGAGTAATATAGCTTTTAAAGGAATGAGAGACTACAAATGAACTTTTCTTCTCAATTAATGGCTTTTATTACATATTTCTTGAGGCAGGCATTCAATTATAGTCTATTTGAATAAAAAATATAAAAAAATTCAACTTAAAATTAATTATGAGATTATAAAACTATTTAAAGCTAGTGATAAGGCTTGTGAAGGAATGGGTGACTATAAATAGACTTTTGTTACTAATGAATACCTTTTTCTTCATGTTTCTCGATGTAGACATTCAATTATAATCTGTTTGAAGTAAAAAAGTAAAAAAAATTGAACTTAAAATCAATTTTGAGATTA
>NW_018399381.1:15881-16021 GCF_002168275.2 Theobroma umbraticum | reverse complement strand
TAAAGTGAGTAATAAGGCTTTTGAAGGAATGGGTGACTATAAACGGACCTTTCTTGCAAACGAATGTCTTTTTCTTCGCATTTCTCAAGATAGATATTCAATTATAATCTGTTTTAATGAATAATGTAAAAAAAATTGAA
>NW_018399381.1:15316-15533 GCF_002168275.2 Theobroma umbraticum | reverse complement strand
AGTAATAAGGCTTTTGAAGGAATGAGAGAATATAAATGAACTTTTCTTGCCAATAAATATTTTTTTCTTCATGTTTCTCGAGGTAGACATTCAACTATAGTCTATTTTAACAAAAAATATAAAAATATTTAACTTAAAATCAATTATAATGTATTTTAACTAAAAAAGTAAAAAAAGTTGAATTTAATATCAATTTTGAGATTATAAAACCATTTAA
>NW_018399381.1:15104-15306 GCF_002168275.2 Theobroma umbraticum | reverse complement strand
AAGGCTTTTAAAGGAATAAGAGACTATAAATAGACTTTCCTTACCCATGAATACTTTTTTCTCTGCGTTTCTTGAGGTAGACATTCAATTATTGTTTGTTTTAACCAAAAATGTAAAAAAAATTGAACATAAAATCAATTTTGGGATAATAAAACCATTTAAAGTGAGTAATAAGGCTTTTGAAGGAATGAGTGATTATAAA
>NW_018399381.1:13009-14967 GCF_002168275.2 Theobroma umbraticum | reverse complement strand
TAGACATTCAATTATAATCTGCTTTAATTAAAAAAGTAAAAAAATTGAACTCAAAATCAATTTTGAGATTATAAAAGCATTTAAAATTGAGTAATAAGGCTTTTGAAGTAATGGGTAACTATAAATAGACTTTTATTAGCAATGAATGGATTTTTCTTCATGTTTCTCAAGGCAAACATTCAATTATAGTCTGTTTTAATTAAGAATGTAAAAAAATTCAACTTAAAATCAATTATGAGATTATAAAATTATTTAAAGCGAGTAATAAGGCTTTTAAAGGAATGGGAGACTATAAATAGACTTTTCTTGCCAGTGAATGGATATATTTCTATGCATTGCTTGAGGCAAGAATTCAATTATAGTCTGTTTTAATGAAAAATGTAAAAAATTCAACTTAAAATCAATTATGAGATTATAAAACAATTTAAAGTGAGTAATTAGGCTTTTGAAGGAATGGGTGACTATAAATGAACTTTTCTTGCCAATGAATGCCTTTTTTCTTAGGTTTCATAAGGTAGACATTGAATTATAATCTATTTTAACCAAAAATCTAAAAAAAATTAAACTTAAAATCAATTTTGAGATTATAAAATCATTTAAAGTGAATAATAAGGCTTTTGAAGGAATGGGATGCTATACATGGGCTTTTCTTCCAAATAAATGGGTTTTTCTGCAAGTTTCTCAATATAGACATTCAATTATAATCTGTTTTAACCACAAAAGTAAAACAAGAATTGAACTTAATATCAATTTTGAGATTATAAAACTATTTAAAGTAAGTAATAAGGTTTTTTAAGGAATGAGTGACTGTAAATAGACTTTTCTTGCCAATGAATGTTTTTTCATCTTGTTTCCTGAGGTAGACATTCAATTATAATATGTTTTAACTAAAAATATAAAAAACAAATTAAACTTAAAGTCAATTATGAGATTATAAAACCATTTAAACTGAACAATAAGGTTTTTGAAGGAATAGGTGACTATAAATAGACTTTCGTTGCTAATAAATTCTTTTTTCTTCATGTTTCTCAAGGTAGACTTTTAATTATACTCTGTTTTAACTAAAAATGTAAAAAAAAAAATTGCACATAAAATGAATTATGAGAATATAAAACCATTTAAATTGAATAAGAAGGCTTGTGAAGGAATGAAAGGCTATAAATGGGCTTTTCTTCTAAACAAATGGGTTTTTCTACAAATTTCTCAATGTAGACATTCAATTATAATCTATTTTAACTAGAAAAGTAAAAATATAGTTAAACTTGATATCAATTCTGAGATTATAAAACTATTTAAAGTGAGCAATAAGGTTTTCTAAGGAATATGTGACTGTAAATAGACTTTTCTTGTCAATGAATGTCTTTTTTTTCATGTTACCAGAGGTAGATATTCAATTATAATATGTTTTAACTAAAAATGTAAAAAATGAATTGAACTTAAAGTCATTTGTGAGATTATAAAATCATTTAAACCGAGTAATAAGGCTTTTGAAGGAATAGGTGACTATAAATGAACTTTTGTTGCCAATAAAAACTTTTTTCTTCACATTTGTCAAGGTAGACATTCAATTATGCTCTGTTTTAACTAAAAATGTAAAAAAAAATTACACATAAAATGAATTTGAGAATATAAAACTATGTAAAATGAGTAATAAGGCTTTTGAAGAAATGGGTGACTATAAACATACTTTTCTTACCAATGAATGTATTTTTCTTCACGTTTCTTGAGAGAGACATTTAATTATAGTCTGTTTTAACAAAAAAATGTAAAAAAATTCAACTTAAAATCAATTATTAGATTATAAAACCACTTAAAGCGAGTAGTAAGGCTTTTGAAAAAATGAGAGACTATAAGTGAACTTTTCTTCAAAATAAATAGGTTTTTCTACATGTTTCCGGAGGTAAAAATTGAATTATCGTCTGCTTTAATGAAAATGTAAAAAATTCAACTTAAAATCA
>NW_018399381.1:12618-12800 GCF_002168275.2 Theobroma umbraticum | reverse complement strand
ATCAAAAAAATTAAACTTAAAATCAATTTTGAGATTATAAAACCATTTAAAGTGCGTAATAAAGCTTGTGAAGGAATGGAAGAATATAAATAGACTTCTCTTGTCAATGAATGCATTTTTCTTCACGCTTCTTAAGGTAAACTTTCAATTAAAGTCTGTTTTAACCAAAAATGTAAAAAAAT
>NW_018399381.1:12434-12608 GCF_002168275.2 Theobroma umbraticum | reverse complement strand
ATCAATTATGAGATTATAAAACAATTTAAAGCAAGTAATAAAGTTTTTGAAGGAATAAGAGACTATATATAGACTTTTTTTCCAAATAAATGGGTTTTTATACATGTTTCCCAAGGCATGTATTCAATTGTAGTATGTTTTAATGAAAAATATAAAAAATTCAACTTAAAATCA
>NW_018399381.1:12259-12409 GCF_002168275.2 Theobroma umbraticum | reverse complement strand
AGCGAGTAATAAGGCTTTTGAAGGAATGGGTGATCATAAATAGACTTTTCTTGCCAATTAATGCCTTTTTCTTCACGTTTCACTTAGTAGTCATTTAATTATAATCTGTTTTAACCAAAAATATAAAAAGAATTGAAATTAAAATAAATT
>NW_018399381.1:11871-12078 GCF_002168275.2 Theobroma umbraticum | reverse complement strand
TTTTTCTTAACTTTTCATTAGGTTGGCATTTAATTATAAACTGCTTTAACAAAAAATATTAAAAAAATTGAACTTAAAATAAATTTTGACATTATAAAACAATTTAAAGCGAGTAATAAGGCTTTTGAAGGAATGAGGGACTATAAATGGACGTTTCTTGCCGATGAATGCTTTTTTCTTCACGTTTCTCAAGGTAGACATTCAATT
>NW_018399381.1:11481-11699 GCF_002168275.2 Theobroma umbraticum | reverse complement strand
TGAGATTATAAAACCATTTAAAGCGAGTAATAAGGCATTTGAAGGAATGAGAGAATAAAAATAGACTTTTCTTCCAAATAAATGTGTTTTTCTACATGTTTCTAAATATAGACATTCAACTATAATTTGTTTTAACCAAAAAAGTAAAAAAAACATTCAACTTAATATCAATTTTGAGATTATAAAACCATTTAAAGTGAGTAATAAGACTTTTGAAG
>NW_018399381.1:11126-11352 GCF_002168275.2 Theobroma umbraticum | reverse complement strand
AAAATCAATTATGAGATTATAAAACCATTTGAAGCGAGTAATAAGGCTTTTGAATGAATGAGTGACTATAATAGACTTTTCTTGTCAATGAATGCTTTTTTATTCATATTTCTTAAGGTAGACATTCAATTATACTCTGTTTCAACTAAAACTGTAAAACAAATTTCACATCAAATCAATTATGAGAATATAAAATCATTTAAAGTGAGTAATAAGGCTTTTAAAG
>NW_018399381.1:10705-10842 GCF_002168275.2 Theobroma umbraticum | reverse complement strand
AGCCTTTTTCTTCATGTTTCTTGAGGTAGACATTCAATTATAATCTGTCTTAACCAAAAATCTAAAACAAATTGACTTTAAATTCAAATTTGAGATTATAAAACTATTTAAAGTGAGTAATAAGGCTTTTGAAGGAA
>NW_018399381.1:10387-10551 GCF_002168275.2 Theobroma umbraticum | reverse complement strand
GAAAGAATGGGTTACTATAAATAGACTTTTCTTGCCAATGAAAGCCTTTTTCTTTATGTTTCTTGAGGTAGACATTCAATTATAATCCGTCTTAACCAAAAATCTAAAAAAAATTGACCTTAAATTCAATTTTGAAATTATAAAATCATTTAAAGTGAGTAATA
>NW_018399381.1:10269-10377 GCF_002168275.2 Theobroma umbraticum | reverse complement strand
AGGAATGGGTGATTATAAATAGACTTTTCTTTTCAATGATTGGCTTTTTGTACACGTTTCACAAGGTAGACATTCAATTACAGTTTGGTTTAATGAAAAATATAAAAA
>NW_018399381.1:9758-10195 GCF_002168275.2 Theobroma umbraticum | reverse complement strand
GTATAAATGAACTTTTGTTGCCAATGGAAGCCTCTGTTTTCATGTTTTTTGAGAAAGACATTCAATTATAATCTGTCTTAACCAAAAATCTAAAACAAATTGACCTTAAAATCAATTTTGAGAATATAAAATCATTTAAGGTGAGTAATAAGGCTTTTGAAGGAATCGGTGACTATAAATGGACTTTTCTTGAAAATCAATGCGTTTTGCTTCACATTTCTCAAGGTAGACATTTAATTATAGTCTATTTTAACTAAAAATGCAAAAAAGATCAACTTAAAATCAGTTATGAGATGATAAAACCATTTAAAGCGAGTAATAAAGCTTTTCAAGAAATAGGAGACTATAAATAGACTTTTCTTCCAAATAAATGGGTTTTTCTATACGTTTCCCAAGGTAGGCATTCAATTATAGTCTGTTTTAATAAAAAATATAAA
>NW_018399381.1:9504-9640 GCF_002168275.2 Theobroma umbraticum | reverse complement strand
GACTTTTTTTGTCAATGAATGCCTTTTTTTCATGTTTTATGAGGTAGTCATTCAATTATAATATGTTTTAACTAAAAATATTAAAACAATTGAACTTAAAATAAATTTTGAGATTATAAAACTATTTAAAGCGAGT
>NW_018399381.1:8870-9249 GCF_002168275.2 Theobroma umbraticum | reverse complement strand
AATTTTGAGATTGTAAAACCATTTAAAGTGAGTAATAAGGCTTTTGAAGGAATGCGTCACTATAAATAGACTTTTCTTATCAATGAATGTCTTTTTCTTCATGTTTCTTGAGGTAAACATTCAATTATAATCCGTTTTAACTAAAACTGTTAAAAAAATTGAACTTAAAATCAATTATGATATTATAAGACCATTTAAACCGAGTAATAAGGCTTTTGAAGGAATAGGTGACTATAAATAGACTTTCTTTACCAATGAATGCTTTTTTCTTAATATTTCTCGAGGTAGACATTCAATTATACTCTGTTTTAACCAAAAATGTAAAAACAATTGCACATTAAATCAATTATGAGAATATAAAACCGTTTAAAGTGAGTAA
>NW_018399381.1:8750-8860 GCF_002168275.2 Theobroma umbraticum | reverse complement strand
GAAGGAATGGGTGACTATAAATGGACTTTTCTTCTCAATAATTGACTTTTTTACACCTTTCACAAGGTAGACATTCAATTACAGTCTAGTTTAATGAAAAATATAAAAAA
>NW_018399381.1:8642-8740 GCF_002168275.2 Theobroma umbraticum | reverse complement strand
AATGAATTATTAGATTATAAAAGCTGTTAAAGCAAGTAATAATGCTTTTGAAAGAATGGGTGACTATAAATAGACTTTTCTTGCCAATGAAAGCCTTT
>NW_018399381.1:8509-8632 GCF_002168275.2 Theobroma umbraticum | reverse complement strand
TTCTTGAGGTAGACATTCAATTATAATCTGTCTTAACTAAAAATCTAAAAACAATTGACCTCAAAATCCATTTTAAGATTATAAAACCATTTAAAGTGAGTAATAAGGCTTTTGAAGGAATAG
>NW_018399381.1:6714-8064 GCF_002168275.2 Theobroma umbraticum | reverse complement strand
TTTGAAGGAATGGGTGACTATAAATGAACTTTTCTTACCAATGAATGCATTTTTCTTCAAGTTTCTAAAGGCAAACATTTAATTATAGTCTATTTTAACCAAAAATATAAAAAAATTCAATGTAAAATCAATTATGAGATTATAAAACTATTTAAAGTGAGTAATAAGGCTTTTGACAGAATGGGAGACTATAAATAGACTTTTCTTCAAAATAAATGGCTGTTTCTATATGTTTCTTGAAGGACGCATTGAATTATAGTATGTTTGAATGAAAAATGTAAAAAATTCAACTTAAAATCAATTATGAGATTATAAAATCATTTAAAGAGAGTAATAAGGCTTTTGAAAGAATGGACGACTATAAATGAACTTTTCTTCCCAATCAATGCCTTTTTGTTCACATTTCACAACGTAGACATTTAATTATAATCTATTTTAACCAAAAAGTAAAAAAAATTGAACTTAAAATTAATTTTGAGATTATTTATAAAACCATTTAAGGTGAATAATAAGGCTTTTAAAGGAATGGGTGACTATAAATAGACTTTTCCTGCTAATGAATGTATTTTTCTTTATGTTTTTTAAAATAGACATTCGATTATAGTCTATTTTAACCAAAAATGTAAAAAAATTTAACTCAAAATTAATTATGATATTATAAAAATATTTATAGCGAGTAATAAGACTTTTGAAGGAATAGGAGACTATAAATGGACTTTTCTTCTAAATAAAACCCAAAAACTAACTTTTTTAGGCTTAATTAGAACCTATGCACTCAATCAAGCTAACCCAAGCTTGATTAATCCCCTTAGAGTGTCTTGCACACTCTAAGCAATCAAGGAGAAGAGAAATAAAGAGGTAACTATGATCACTACCTAATCTGATGGTACAAGATGAAGTTCTTAACTCTGTTACAAAGATTGGAGTGAAGTGCAGAAAGTATGCAAAGTGTTCTTAAGATTTTTGAGCTCTTTTTGATCTTGGAAGCCTTCAAAAACTGATTTATGACTGTTGAGAGGGCTTTTTATATTTGAAAAATCAACTCTGATGGTAGCTATACAGATTTTGACCGTTGGAAACAATTGAGAGTAGTTTTAGCCGTTAGTTTGTCTTTTAGCATTCAGTTCAAACTATCAAACAAAATGCTCTTAGTCAACTAACCATTATCAGCGTCTCTATCTCTAAACCCAGTTTCTAGCAACAGGCTATGTCTTTGAACCTAGTTTCTGGTAATAACCTCTTAGTTGACTAACAAAACTTCTTAGTCGATTAAGTCGTTTCTATCTCTAAACCCGATTTCTGGCAGTAAGCTCTTAGTCGACTAACACTGTCTCTTGGTCGACTAAGTGT
>NW_018399381.1:6575-6690 GCF_002168275.2 Theobroma umbraticum | reverse complement strand
CCCGCCAACTTCTTTTTTGAGTTTTATCCAACCAACTTCCTTGATTATCCAACTCAGAGGCTTCTTGTTTCATTGCTCACTTATAGCTCCTTATTTTTATGAGTTTTGATATTGT
>NW_018399381.1:6371-6565 GCF_002168275.2 Theobroma umbraticum | reverse complement strand
ATTAACTAATTATTTAATATATATTTGTCCTGCACACTTAAGTAGAAAGGTTAGACATTAGATAAATGAGAATGTTTTATTATCATTAAAAACTAATGGAGCCAACAATCTCCCCTTTTTTGATGATGAGAAAACATTCCTTGATTAAATACACAATGTCTATTTGTTATTTCTGTTTTGCACCAGATTGGGAT
>NW_018399381.1:6179-6271 GCF_002168275.2 Theobroma umbraticum | reverse complement strand
ATGGTATCTAATTTCAATGTGCTTAGTTCTTGAGTGCTGAACTAGATTTTTTGATATATTAATTGAACTTGTGTTGTCACAAAATATTGGTA
>NW_018399381.1:6087-6169 GCF_002168275.2 Theobroma umbraticum | reverse complement strand
AGTCAATCCAAAGTCTTCTAATTGTTATTTAATCCAAAAAATCTGAGCACAACAACTACCTAAGGATATATATTCAGCTTCA
>NW_018399381.1:5978-6077 GCF_002168275.2 Theobroma umbraticum | reverse complement strand
GTGCAATAGAGTTTTGTTTCTTACTTGACCATGACATAAGCATATCTCCTAATAGCTGACATGTGCCACTAATGCTTTTTCTATCTATTCTACTTTCAG
>NW_018399381.1:5638-5968 GCF_002168275.2 Theobroma umbraticum | reverse complement strand
ATCTGAATATCCAATAAGAGTGAAAGATGTTCCTCTAGGGTACCATAATCCTAAACTTTATGTACATAAGAGATACCTAAAGATTATCCAATCATACCTCTATAAAGTTTTTGATCAACACTTTTTCCTTCCTCATCTACATGAAGTTTGATGGAAGGGCTCATTGGTGTGCTGATTGATTTCAACTTCAGCATATCAAATTTCTATAGTATGTCTTGAATGTATCTTTCTTGACTAATGAAGATGCACTTTTTGCATTGTTTGATTTGAAGGCCAAGAAAGAATTTTAGTTTAACCATCATGCTCATCTCAAACTCACCCTGTATTTCT
>NW_018399381.1:5176-5493 GCF_002168275.2 Theobroma umbraticum | reverse complement strand
CAATGTTGTATCAATGCTTCCTCTAATATACTCTTTTTCAACTAAAAATTTTGATAATCTTCAATACCAAGCTCTTGGAGCTTGTTTTAATCCATATAATGCCTTATGTAGCTTGAGAACATAATCTGGTTTTTCAAAGTCAAATCCAGGGGGTTATTCAACATAGACTTCTTCTTGAATAAGACCATTTAAAAAATCACTTTTCACATCCATTTGGAATAGTTTAAAGTTCATGAAACATGCAAATGCAAGTAATAATTTTGTGGCTTCTATTCTAGCAACAGGAGCAAATGTTTCATCATAGTCAATGCCTTCTT
>NW_018399381.1:4818-5150 GCF_002168275.2 Theobroma umbraticum | reverse complement strand
CTTGCTTTGTTTCTAATGACATTACCTTGCTCATCTACCTTGTTTCTAAACACCAATTTTGTGCCAACAATTGGGTGCTTTAATGATCTAGAAACTAATGTCCACACTTGATTTCTTTTAAATTGATTAAGCTCTTCTTGCATAGTTAATATCTAGCTTTCTTCTTTTTTTGCCACTTCAAAGCTTTTAGGCTTGATTTGAGAGATAAAAGTAGAGAATTCACACGTCTCTCTTATTCTTCTTCTGGTTTTGACACTTTATGAAAGGTCACCTAAAACCTGTTCTTGTGGATGATCTTTCAAGTACTTCCAATTCTTTGGAAGATCAATGTG
>NW_018399381.1:4239-4582 GCF_002168275.2 Theobroma umbraticum | reverse complement strand
TTAGAGTTCTTTTGTTAAAAACTCTATAGGCTTTTGAGTTTAATGCATATCCTAAAAAGATTGCTTCATCACTCTTAGCATCAAATTTTCTTAGAAAATGTTTTTCATTATTTAGTACAAAACATTTGCAACCAAAACTCCTGAAGTGAGAAATATTTGGTTTTCAACCTTTATACAATTCATATGATGTTTTTGATATCATGGCCCTTATTGATACTCTATTAAGAATATATGCTACTGTATTGACAACTTTTGCCCAAAAGTATTTGGGTAGATTATTTTCACGAATCATGGTTCTAGCCATTTCTTTTAAAGTTCTATTTTTCCTTTCTACAACTCCATT
>NW_018399381.1:4032-4219 GCF_002168275.2 Theobroma umbraticum | reverse complement strand
CAGAAAAGTTGTGATCTATCCCCTTTTCATTGTAAAAGTTTTCAAAATCATCTCATTCAAATTCTACTCCATGATCACTCCTAATACTAACAATGACAAGTCTTTTTTTATTTTGAACTTTCTACAATGATTCACAAATGCAAGCAATGCATCATTTTTATGAGCAAGGAAGTAGACCCAAGTGTAC
>NW_018399381.1:3885-4022 GCF_002168275.2 Theobroma umbraticum | reverse complement strand
CATCAACTATCACAAAGCCATATGATTTGCCTCCTAGGCTAATTGTATTTATTAGACCAAATAAATCGATATGTAGCAACTTAAGAGGTCTAGAAGTTGAAATAATGTTTTTGGTTTTGAAAGATGTTCTGACTTGT
>NW_018399381.1:3801-3875 GCF_002168275.2 Theobroma umbraticum | reverse complement strand
GACATGCATCACAAATCTGATCATTTTCATGTCTTAGTTCTGGTAGTCCCATAACCAGATTTTTCTCATCAATT
>NW_018399381.1:3660-3791 GCF_002168275.2 Theobroma umbraticum | reverse complement strand
ATGCATGCTCACATGTCCAAGTCATCTATGCCACAACCAACTATCATTTTCATCATTTGCCATAAGACATGTTTCAAAATTAACCTCAAGATCTTCTAGAAATATAACATACATATTTTTAATTCTTTTTC
>NW_018399381.1:2893-3560 GCF_002168275.2 Theobroma umbraticum | reverse complement strand
TAAATCTTCTTGCCACCATAGCTAATTCTTCATCATCATCACAAGATAAATTTTCCAATTTTTTTCCAGAATGCTTGCTTTTAAAGCAATACTTTTCTTCTTTTCTTTTGCTTTTTTCTTGTCTTCTTCTTCTTCTTCTTTAAGTTCCAGCTCATGAGTTAGACGAGATCTAAAAATTTCATCAAAGGTGATGACATTTAAGTCCTTGGCTTCTCGGATGGCAGTCACTTTTGGCTTACAATTTTTTTGTAGGATTCTAAGTCGTCTTTTGACAATTTCATGTTCAGGAATTGGTTTACCTAACTGACTAAGTTTATATGTGATGTTTGTGAACCTATCAAGCATACTGGTGATCTCTTCACTAGATTCCATTTTAAACATTTCATAGTTGTGTATTAGAAGAGCTATTTTGGACTCCTTAACTTGAGAAGTCCCTTCATGGATAATCCTAAGTTTGTCCTACACTTGTTTAGCTATGGTACAACTTGACACTTTGTTGAACTCAGTGGGAGTTAAGGCACAATGTAAAGTGTTTATTGCCTTAAAGTTTGTCTGAACCTTTTTGGTTTCAGCTTAGGAATCGTTTCATTTGTCATTACATTTATGGTTGAGAAAATGAAGGGTCCATCAGTTATGACATCCCATATTTCATAATCTATTGCCCTTA
>NW_018399381.1:2436-2582 GCF_002168275.2 Theobroma umbraticum | reverse complement strand
ACAGGAAAGACAATACATAAAGATTTATAGTGGTTCGGTCAAAGATCTACATCCCCTACCTTGATTGTTTAATCAAGCATTTTTCAAACCATTTCACTATAAACGGTGAAATTCTCAAGCTTTCACCAAGCTTTTACAATGGCTTT
>NW_018399381.1:1850-2230 GCF_002168275.2 Theobroma umbraticum | reverse complement strand
GTACCTATGATCACTAACCTGATCTGATGGTACAAGATGAAGTTCTTAACTCTAATACAAAGATTGGAGTGAAGTGCAAAAAGTATGCAGAGTGTTCTTAAGATTTTTAAGCTTTTTTTGATCTTGAAAGCTTTCAAATACTGATTTATGATTGTTGGGAGGGCTTTTTGTACTTGAAAAATCAACTCTGATGGTAGCTAGACAAATTATGACCATTGAAAACTATTTAGGAGCACCTCTAGCCGTTAGTTTGTCTTTCAACGTTCAATTCAAACTATCAGATAGAATGCTCTTAGTCGACTAACCATTATCATTTAATCGACTAAGTCGTCTCTGTCTCTGAACTCAGTTTCTGGCAATAGCCTCTTAGTCGACTAACA
>NW_018399381.1:1659-1840 GCF_002168275.2 Theobroma umbraticum | reverse complement strand
GTCGATTAAGTCGTTTCTATCTCTGAATCTGATTTTTGGTAGTAAGCTCTTAGTCGACTAACACTATCTCTTGGTCAACTAATTATTCGCTGTTTCACGATTTGCTTGAACCCGTCAACTTCTCTTTTGAGTTTTATCCAATCAACTTCCTTGATTATCCAACTGAGAGGCTTCTTGTTTC
>NW_018399381.1:1370-1649 GCF_002168275.2 Theobroma umbraticum | reverse complement strand
TATAGCTCCTTATTCTTATGAGTTTTGATATTGTCTTTTTAATGATTAACTAATTATTTAATATATATTTTTCCTGCACACTCAAGTAGAAAGGTTGGACATTAGATAAATGGGAATGTTTTATTATTATCCAAAACTAATGGAGCCAACATCTCAGGGCATACATTCAACTATAGTCTGTGTTAACCAACAATGTAATAAAAATTGAACTGAAAATCAATTTTGAGATTATAAAACCATTTAAACTGACTAATAAGGCTTTTGAAAGAATGGGTGACT
>NW_018399381.1:1059-1360 GCF_002168275.2 Theobroma umbraticum | reverse complement strand
TTTTCTTGCCAATGAATGTCTTTTTCTTTAAGTTTCTTAAGGTAGACATTCAATTATAACCTGTTTTAACCAAAAATGTAAATAAAATTGAACCTTAAATCAATTTTGAGATTACAAAAATATTTAAAGTGAGTAATAAGGCTTTTGAAAGTATGGATGATTATAAATAGACTTTCTTGACAATGAATGCATTTCCCTTCATGTTTCTCTAGGTAGACCTTCAATTATAGTTTGTTTCAACAAAAAATTTAAAAACATTCAACTAAAAATCAATTATGAGATTACAAAATCATTTAAAGCG
>NW_018399381.1:925-1049 GCF_002168275.2 Theobroma umbraticum | reverse complement strand
CTTTTGAAGGAATGGGAGACTATAAATGGACTTTTCTTCTCAATAAATGACTTTTTTTACATGTTTCCTAAGGCAGGCATTCAATTATAGTCTTTTTTAATGAAAAATGTAAAAAAATTCAACT
>NW_018399381.1:415-574 GCF_002168275.2 Theobroma umbraticum | reverse complement strand
ATGCCCTTTTTTTCACGTTTCTCAAGGTAGACATTCAATTATAATTTGTTTTAAACAATAATACAAAATGAATTTAACCTAAAATCAGTTATGATATTGTAAAATCATTTAAAGTGAGTAATAAGGTTTTTTTGAAGGAATGAGAGACTATAAATAGAC
>NW_018399381.1:119-405 GCF_002168275.2 Theobroma umbraticum | reverse complement strand
AATGAATGCTTTTTTCTTCACATTTCTCAAAGTAGACACTCAATTATAGTCTATTTCAATGATAAATGTAAAAAAAATTGACTTAAAATTAATTATGAGATAATAAAACCTTTTAAAGCGAGCATTAAGGCTTTTGAAAGAATGGAAGACTATAAATAGAGTTTTCTTGCAAATGAATGCCGTTTTCTTCATATTTCTCAATGTAGACATTCAATTATAATCTATTTTAACCAAAAAAGTTTTAAAAAAATTGAACTTAAAATCAATTTTGAGATAATAAAACCAT
>NW_018399381.1:0-109 GCF_002168275.2 Theobroma umbraticum | reverse complement strand
TAATAAGACTTTTGAAGGAATAGGAGACTATAAATAGACTTTTCTTGCTAATGAATAGCTTTTTCTTTATATTTCTCGACTTAAACATTCAATTATAATCTATTTTAAC
>NW_018399380.1:4024-4208 GCF_002168275.2 Theobroma umbraticum | reverse complement strand
TTCATAATCTCATAATTGATTTTAAGTTGAATTGTTTTACATTTTTTGTTAAAAAAGGCTATAATTAAATGTCTGCCTTAGGGAATGTGAAGCAAAATCCATCAATTGACACAAAAATTCCATTTATAGTCACTTAAGCCTTCGAAAGCTTTATTACTAGCTTTAAATCGTTTCATAAACTAAT
>NW_018399380.1:3907-4014 GCF_002168275.2 Theobroma umbraticum | reverse complement strand
AAGTTGAATTTATTTATATTTTTGGTAAAAACAGACTATAATTCGATGTTTAACTCATGAAACATGAAGAAAAAGGTATTCATTGGCAAGAAAAGTCTATTTATAGT
>NW_018399380.1:3708-3881 GCF_002168275.2 Theobroma umbraticum | reverse complement strand
CTCACTTTAAAAGGTTTTATAATCTCAAAATTGATTTTAAGTTAAATTTTTTTAAAATTTTGGGTTAAAACAGATTATAATTGAATGTCTACCTCGAGAAACATGAAGATAAAGGCTTTCATTGACAAGAAAAGTCCATTTATAGTCACCTATTCGTTCAAAAGCCTTATTAC
>NW_018399380.1:1789-3698 GCF_002168275.2 Theobroma umbraticum | reverse complement strand
TGGTTTTATAATCTCATAATTGATTTTAAGTTAAATTTATTTATATTTTTCATTTAAATAGACTATAATTTAATGTCTATCTAGAGAAACATGTAAAAAAAAACCACTCATTGAGAAAACAAGTCCATTTATAGTCACCCATCCCTTCAAAAGCCTTATTACTGGCTTTAAATGGTTTTATAATCTCATAATTGATTTTAAGTTGAATTTTTTAATTTTTTTCATTAAAATAGATTATAATTGAATGTCTACGTTGAGAAATGTGTAGTAATAGGCATTTATTGATAAGAAATGTCCATTTATAGTCACCCATCTCTTCAAAAGCCTTATTACTCGTTTCAAATGATTTTATAATCTCATAATTGATTTTACGATGAATTTTTTTATATTTTTAGTTAAAACAGATTATAACTGAATGTCTGTCTTAGAAAATATGTAGAAGAACCAATTCATTGAGAAGACATTCTATTTATAATCTCCCATTCCTTTCAAAGCCTTATTACTCACTTTAAATGGTTTTATAATCTCATAAATGATTTTAAGTTGAATTTATTTACATTTTTTATTAAAACAAACCATAATTGAATGTCTGTCTCAAGAAACATGTAGAAAAAGCCATTCATTGCTATGAAAAGTCCATTTATAGTCTCCCTTTCCTTCAAAAGCCTTATTACTCGCTTTTAAAGTTTTTATAATCTTATGATTGATTTTAAGTTAAATTTTTTTACATTTTTGGTTAAAACAAGTTATAATTGAATATCTGCCTCGAGAAACATGAAAAAAAAGGCATTTATTAAAAAAAAAAAGTCCATTTATAGTCACCCATTCTTTCAATAGCCTTATTACTAGCTTTAACTGATTTTATAATCTCATAATTGATTTTTAGTTGAATTTGTTTTATGTTTTTAGCGAAAACAGATTATAATTGAATATCTACCTCGAGAAACATAAAGAAAAAGATATTCATTGGGAAAAAAGTCCATTTTTAGTTACTCATTCCTTCAAAAGCCTTACTACTCATTTTAAATGATTTTATAAACTCAAAATTGATTTTAAGTTTGATTTTTTTTATATTTTTCATTAAAACAGATTATAATTGAATGTCTACGTTTAGAAACCTGAAGAGAAAGGAATTCATTGCCAAGAAAAGTCTATTTATATTCACCTATTCCTTCAAAAGTATTATTACTCGGTTTAAATAGTTTTATACTCTCATAATTGATTTTAAGATGAATTTATTTAGATTTTTATTAAAATAGGCTATAATTGAATGCCTGCCTCTGTAAACGTGTAAAAAAGCCATTCATTGGAAAAAAAATTTCATTTATAGTCTTCAATTCCTTCAAAAGCCTTATTACTCGCTTGAAATAGTTTTATAATCTCATAATTGATTTTAAGTTAATTGTTTTTATATTTTTGGTTAAAACAAACTATAATTGAATGTTTACTTCAAAAAACATAAAGGAAAAGACATTCATTGGAAAGAAAAGTCCATTTCTAGTCACCCTTTCCTTCAAAAGCCTTATTACTCCTTTTAAATAGTTTTATAATCTCAAAATTGATTTTAAGTTAAATTTATTTTACATTTTTGTTAAAAATAGATTATAATTGAATGTTTGCCTTAGGAAACGTGTAGAAAAAGCCATTCATTGAGAAGAAAAGTCTGTTTATAGTTTTTCATTCTTTCAAAATCTTTATTACTCGCTTCAAATGCTTTTATAAACTAATAATTGATTTTAAGTTGAATTTTTTAACGTTTTTAATTAAAACTGACTATAATTGAATGTCTATCTTAAGAAACGTGAAGAAAAAGCCATTTCTTGGTAAGAAATGTCCATTTATAGTTTTTCATTCCTTCAAAATCTTTATTACTCGCTTCAAATGCTTTTATAAACTAATAATTGATTTT
>NW_018399380.1:1176-1405 GCF_002168275.2 Theobroma umbraticum | reverse complement strand
TTCAAAAGCCTTATTACTTGTTTTAAATGGTTTTATAATCTCATAATTAATTTTTTTTACATTTTTGTTTAAAACAGACTATAATTGAATGTCTACCCCATGAAACATGAAAGAAAAGGTATTCATTGGTAGGAAAAGTCCATTTATAGTCGTCCATTCTTTCAAAAGCCTTATTACTCACTTCAAATAGTTTTGTAATCTCAAAATTGATTTTAAGTTGAATTGTTTT
>NW_018399380.1:842-1166 GCF_002168275.2 Theobroma umbraticum | reverse complement strand
GTTAAAACATATTATAATTGAATGTCTACCTCGAGAACGTAAAGAAAAAGGCATTCATTGGCAAGAAAAGTCCATTTATAGTTACTCACTCTTTCAAAAGCCTTATTACTCGTTGTAAATGGTTTTCTAATCTCATAATTGATTTTAAGTTGTATTGTTTTATATTTTTAGTTAAAACAGACTATAATTTAATGTCTACCGCATGAAACATGAAGGAAAAGGCATTCATTGGCATGACAAGTCCATTTATAGTCACTTATTCCTTAAAAAGCTTTATTGCTCATTTTAAATAGTTTTATAATCTCAAAATTGATTTTAAGTTCA
>NW_018399380.1:679-832 GCF_002168275.2 Theobroma umbraticum | reverse complement strand
TATTTTTGATTAAAATAGATTATAATTGAATGTCTACCTCGAGAAACATGAAAAGAAAGGCATTCATTAGCAACAAATGTCCATTTATTGTCATCCATCCCTTCAAAAACCTTATTACTCGTTTTAAATGGTTTTATAATCTCATAATTGATT
>NW_018399380.1:571-665 GCF_002168275.2 Theobroma umbraticum | reverse complement strand
TTTACATTTTTTATTAAAACAGACTATAATTGAATGTTTACCTCATGAAACATGAAGGAACACACATTCATTGGTAAGAAAAGTCCATTTATAG
>NW_018399380.1:311-561 GCF_002168275.2 Theobroma umbraticum | reverse complement strand
CTTCAAAAGCCTTATTACTCACTTTAAATGGTTTATAATCTAAAAATTAATTTTAAGTTGAATTGTTTTTACATTTGTAGTTAAAACAGATTAGAATTGAATGTCTACCTTGAAAAATGTAAAGAAACAGATATTTATTAAGAAAACAAATCCATTTATAGTCACCCATTCCTTCAAAAGCGTTATTGCTCGTTTTAAATGATTTGATAATCTCATAATCGCTTTTAAGTTGAATTTTTTTACATTTTTT
>NW_018399380.1:0-301 GCF_002168275.2 Theobroma umbraticum | reverse complement strand
ACTATAATTGAATGTCTACCTCAAGAAATGTGAAGAGAAGGGCATTCATTGACAAGAAAAGTTTATTTATAGTCACCTATTCTTTCGAAAGCCATATTACTCGCTTTAAATAGTTTTATAATCTCATAAAATATTTTAAGTTGAATTTATTTACATTTTTCATTAAAACAGACTATAATTGGATGTCTGCCTCAAGAAATATGTAGAAAAAACAATTCATTGAGAAAAAAGGACCATTTATAATCTTTCATTACTTCAAAAGCCTTATTACTCGTTTTAAATGGTTTTATAATCTCATAAT
>NW_018399379.1:2140-2285 GCF_002168275.2 Theobroma umbraticum | reverse complement strand
CTGTTTTAACCAAAAACGCTAAAAGATTCAACTTAAAATCAATTTGAGATTACAAAACCATTTAAAGTGAGTAATAAGGCTTTTTAAGGCACGGGTGACTATAAATGGACTTTTCTTGCCAATGAATGCTTGTTACTTCATGTTT
>NW_018399379.1:1594-1734 GCF_002168275.2 Theobroma umbraticum | reverse complement strand
ATCAATTATGAGATTATAAAACCATTTAAAGCGAGTAATAAGGCTTTGAAGGAACGGGTGACTATAAATGGACTTTTCTTGCTAGTGAATGTCTTATTCTTCATGTTTTTCAAGGTAGACGTTCAACTATAGTCTGTTTT
>NW_018399379.1:1314-1477 GCF_002168275.2 Theobroma umbraticum | reverse complement strand
TTTCCTACCAATGAATGTCTTTTTCTTCACATTTTTGGAGCTAAACATTCAATTGTAATCTATTTTAACCAATAATGTAGAAACAATTGAACTTAAAATCAAATTTGAAATTATAAAACCATTTAAAGTGAGTAATAAGGCTTTTAAAGGAATAGGAGACTAT
>NW_018399379.1:766-901 GCF_002168275.2 Theobroma umbraticum | reverse complement strand
ATAAATGGACTTTTCTTGCCAATGAATGCTTGTTTCTTCAGGTTTCTCAAGCTAGACATTCAATTATAGTGTGTTTTGAGCAAAATGTAAAAAAATTCATCTTAAAATCAATTATGAGATTACAAAACCATTTAA
>NW_018399379.1:418-623 GCF_002168275.2 Theobroma umbraticum | reverse complement strand
TCTCAAGCTAGACATTCTATTATAGTGTGTTTTAGCTAAAAATGTAAAACAATTAAACTTAAAATCAATTATGAGATCATAAAATTATTTAAAGTGAGTAATAAGGCTTTGGAAGGAATAAGTGACTATAAATGGACTTTTCTTGTCAATGAACGCTTGTTTCTTCATGTTCCTCAAGATAGACATTCAATTATAGTCTGTTTTA
>NW_018399379.1:246-356 GCF_002168275.2 Theobroma umbraticum | reverse complement strand
TCAATTATGGGATTATAAAACCATTTAAAGCGAGTAATAAGGCTTTTGAAGAAACGAGTGACTATAAATGGACTTTTCTTGCTAGTGAATGCCTTATTCTTCATGTTTCC
>NW_018399379.1:0-159 GCF_002168275.2 Theobroma umbraticum | reverse complement strand
TGACTATAAATCAACTTTTCCTACCAATGAATGTCTTTTTCTTCATGTTTTTGGAGCTAAACATTCAATTATAATCTCCTTTAATGAATAATGTCGAAACAATTGAACTTAAAATCAATTTTGAGATTACAAAATCATTTAAAGCGAGTAATAAGGCTT
>NW_018399378.1:4658-5448 GCF_002168275.2 Theobroma umbraticum | reverse complement strand
TTTATAGTCTCAAAACTAATTTTAGGTACAATTTGTTTACATTATTGGTTAAAATAGATTATAATTGAATATGTACTTCATGAAATGTGAAAAAAAAGGATTCATTGGCAAGAAAAGTCCATTTATTGTCGCTCATTCCTTCAAAAGTCTTATTACTCGCTTTAAATAGTTTTATAACCTCATAATTGATTTTAAGTTGAAGTTTTTTACATTTTTTGTTAAAACAGACTATAATTGAATGTCTACCTCAAGAAATATGAAGAAAAAGTTATTCTTTGAAAACAAAAGTCCATTCATAGTCTTCTAGTCCTCCGAAGGCCTTATTACTACTTGAAATGGTATTATAATCTCAAAATTCATTTTAAGTTTAATTTGTTTTCCTTTTTTGCTTAAAACAGATTATAATTAAATGTCTGTCATGTGAAACGTGAAAAAAAAGGCATTCATTTGCAAGAAAAGTTCATTTATAGTCACTCATTCATTCAAAAGCCTTATTACTCGCTTTAAATGTCTTTATAAATGCATAATTGATTTTAAGTTCGATTTGTTTTATGTTTTGGTTAAAACAGACAATAATTAAATGTCTACCTTGAGAAACATTAGGAAAAAAGCATTCATTGGTAAGAGAACTCTATTTATAGTCTCCAATTCCTTCAAAAGCCTTGTTACTCGCTTTAAATGGTTTTATGATCTAAAAATTCATTTTAGGCTCAATTTTTATTACATTATTGGTTAAAATAGATTATAATTGAATGTCTATCTTGAGAAACATGATTAAAAAGGGATTCAT
>NW_018399378.1:4306-4440 GCF_002168275.2 Theobroma umbraticum | reverse complement strand
CCTTATTACTCACTTTAAATGGTTTTATAATCCCATAATTTATTTTAAGTTGAATTTTCTCATATTTTTAGTTAAAACAAACTATAATTGAATGTGTACCTTGAGAAACTTGAAGAAAAAGGCATTCATTGGCA
>NW_018399378.1:3694-3943 GCF_002168275.2 Theobroma umbraticum | reverse complement strand
AAAAGGCATTCATTGGCAAGAAAAGTCCATTTATAGTCACCCATTCCCTTAAAAACCTTATTACTCTCTTTAAATGGTTTTTAATTCTCATAATTGATTTTAAGACGAATTTTTTTTTTTACATTTTTCATCATAACAAATTATAATTGAATGTCTACCTAGAGAAACCTGAAGAAAAAGACATTCATTGGCAAGAAAAATTCTTTTATAGTCACCCATTCTCTCAAAAACCTTATTACTCGATTTAAA
>NW_018399378.1:2910-3542 GCF_002168275.2 Theobroma umbraticum | reverse complement strand
TTTGGTTAAAACAGACTATAATTGAATGTCTACCTCGAGAAATGTGAAAAAAAAAGTATTCATTGGCAAGAAAAGTCTATTTATAGTCTTTTATTCCTTTCAAAGCCTTATTACTCGTTTTAAATGGCTTTATAATTAAATGGCTTTTTTAACGTTATTAGTTAAAAACAGATTATAATTGAATGTTTACCTTGAGAAACATAAAGAAAAAGGGATTCATTAGTAAGAAAAGTCCATTTATAGTCACTCATTCCTTCAAAAACCTTATTACTCGCTTTAAATGGTTTTATAATAACATAATTGATTGTAAATTAATTTTTTTTTACATTTTTCATTAAAACATACTATAATTGATTGCCTACATTGAGAAATGTGAAGAAACAAGCATTCATTGGCAAGAAAAGTCCATTTATAGTCTTCTATTCCTTAAAAAGGCTTATTACTCGCTTTAAATAGTTTTATAATCTCAAAATTTATTTTAGGTTCAATTTTTTTTTCATTTTGGTTAAAACAAACTATAATTGAATGTCTACTTTGAGAAACATGAAGAAACAAGCAATCATTGGCCATAAAAGTCTATTTATAGTCTCTTATTCCTTCAAAAGGCTTATTACTCGCTTTAAATGGTTTTA
>NW_018399378.1:2699-2810 GCF_002168275.2 Theobroma umbraticum | reverse complement strand
TTCCCTCAAAAACCTTATTACTCGCTTTAAATGGTTTTTTATTCTCATAATTGATTTTAAGATGAATTTGTTTTACATTTTTGTTCATAACAGATTATAATTGAATGTCTA
>NW_018399378.1:2564-2689 GCF_002168275.2 Theobroma umbraticum | reverse complement strand
CGTGAAGAAAAAGACATTCATTGGCAAGAAAAATCCTTTTATAGTCACCCATTCTGTCAAAAACCTTATTACTCGTTTTAAATGGTTGTATAATCTCATAATTGATTTTAAGTTGAATTGTTTTA
>NW_018399378.1:2344-2554 GCF_002168275.2 Theobroma umbraticum | reverse complement strand
TAAAACAGACTATAATTGAATGTCTACCTCGAGAAACATGAAAAAAAAGTATTCATTGGCAAGAAAAGTCCATTTATAGTCTTTTATTCCTTTAAAAGCCTTATTATTCACTTTAAATGGCTTTATAATTAAATAGCTTTTTTAATGTTATTGGTTAAAACAGATTATAATTGAATGTTTACCTTGAGAAACATAAAGAAAAAGGGATTC
>NW_018399378.1:2189-2310 GCF_002168275.2 Theobroma umbraticum | reverse complement strand
CCTTCAAAAACCTTATTACTCGCTTTAAATAGTTTTATAATCTCATAATTGATTGTAAATTGAATTGTTTTTATATTTTTCATTAAAACATACTATAATTGATTGCCTACTTTGAGAAAAC
>NW_018399378.1:1860-2083 GCF_002168275.2 Theobroma umbraticum | reverse complement strand
TTAAAAAGGCTTATTACTCGCTTTAAATGGTTTTATAATCTCAAAATTGATTTTGAGTTAAATTTTTTTTACATTTTAGTCAAAACAGATTATAATTGAATGGCTACCTTGAGAAACATGAAAAAAAAAACATTCATTGGCAAGAAAAGTCCATATATAGTGACGCATTCCTTCAAAAGCCTTATTACTCGCTTTAAATGGTTTTGTAATCTCATAGTTGATT
>NW_018399378.1:1528-1641 GCF_002168275.2 Theobroma umbraticum | reverse complement strand
TTTTATATTTTTAGTTAAAAGAGACTATAATTGAATGTCTACCTTAAAAAACGTGAAGAAAAAAGTATTCATTGGTAAGAGAACTTCATTTAAAGTCTTCTATTCCTCCAAAA
>NW_018399378.1:1239-1369 GCF_002168275.2 Theobroma umbraticum | reverse complement strand
AAAGGTATTCATTTGTAAGAAATGTTTATGTATAATCACCCATTCCTTCAAAAGACTTATTACTAGCTTTCAATGATTTTATAAACCCGTAATTGATTTTAGGTTCAATTTTTTTATATTTTTAGTTAAA
>NW_018399378.1:499-638 GCF_002168275.2 Theobroma umbraticum | reverse complement strand
TAAGTTGAATTTTTTTACATTTTTCATTAAAACAGACTATAATTGAATGTTTACTTTAAAATACGTGCAAAAAAAACCACTCATTTGAAAAAAAGTCCATTTATAGTCACCCATTCTTTCAAAAGCCTTATTACTCGCT
>NW_018399378.1:331-489 GCF_002168275.2 Theobroma umbraticum | reverse complement strand
TATAATCTAATAATTGATTTTAAGTTCAATTATTTTACATTTTAAGTTAAAATAGACTATAATTGAATGTTTACCTTGAGGAACATTAAGAGAAAGACATTCATTGGCAAGAAAAGTCCATTTATAGTCTTGTATTCTTTCAAAAGCCTTATTACCCG
>NW_018399378.1:144-321 GCF_002168275.2 Theobroma umbraticum | reverse complement strand
TTTTATAATCTTAAAATTGATTTTAGGTAATTTTTTTTTACTTTTTTGGTTAAAACAGAGAATAATTAAATGTCTATCTCAAGAAACGTGGAGAAAAATACGTTCATTGGCAAGAAAAGTCTATATTGTCACCCATTCCTTCAAAAGCCTTATTACTCGTTTTAAATGGTTTTATAA
>NW_018399378.1:0-128 GCF_002168275.2 Theobroma umbraticum | reverse complement strand
AAGTTGAATTTTTTTACATTTTCATTAAAACATACTATAATTGAATGTCTACCTTGAGGAACATCAAGAAAAATGCATTCATTAGCAAGAAAAGTCTATATATAGTCACCCACTCCTTCAAAAGCTTT
>NW_018399377.1:2691-2856 GCF_002168275.2 Theobroma umbraticum | reverse complement strand
GAAACTTGAAGAAGAAAAACATAGTCATTGGCAAGAAAAGTCCATTTATAGTCACCCATTCCTTCAGAAGCCTTACCACTCACTTTAAATGGTTTTCCAATCTCAAAATTGATTTTAATTTGAATTTTTTTACATTTTTGGTTAAAAAATGCTATAATTGAATGT
>NW_018399377.1:639-2024 GCF_002168275.2 Theobroma umbraticum | reverse complement strand
AATGGTTTTGTAATGCCATAATTCATTTTAGGTTGAATTTTTCTATATTTTTTGCTAGAACAGATTATAATTGAATCTCTACCTCGAGAAACGTGAAGAAAAAGGCATTTATTGGCAGAAAATGCCCATTTATAGTTACCTACTCCTTTAAGAGCCTTATTACTCAATTTAAATGGTTTTATAATCTCAAAATTGATTTAAATTTGAATTCTTTGCACTTTTTTACTTAAATAGACTATAATTGAATGTCTACCTTGAGAAATGTGAAGAAAAAGGCATTCATTGGCAAGAAAACTCCGTTTATAGTCAACCATTCTTTCAAAAGCCTTATTACTCACTTTAAATGGTTTTATAACCTCACAATTGATTTTAGGTTGAATTTTTTGACCTTTTTGGTTAGAACAGATTATAATTGAATGTCTACCTTGTGAAACCTAAACAAAAAGGCATTCATTGGCAACAAAAGTCCATTTATAGTCACTTATTCCTTTAAAAGCCCTTATACTCACTTTAAATAGTTTTATAATCTCAAAATTCATTCTAAGTTCAAATTTTTTTACATTTTTAATTAAAACAGATTATAATTGATTGTCTAGCAGGAGAAACATGAAGAAAAAGGCATTTACTGACAAGAAAAGTCTATGCATGGTCACTCATTCATTTAAAAGCCTTATTACTCACTTTAAATGGTTTTATAATCTCAAAATTGATTTGAATTTGAATTCTTTGTACGTTTTTGGTTAAACCAGGCTATAATATAATGTCTACCTCAAGAAACATGTATAAAAGGGAATTCATTGGCAAGAAAAGTCCATTTATAATCACCCATTCCTTCAAAAGCCTGATTACTCACTTTGAATGGTTTTATAATCTCAAAATTGATTTAAATTTGAATTCTTTGTACGTTATTGGTTAAAACATATTATAATTGAATGTCTACCTCGACAAATGTGAAGAAAAAGGCATTCATTGGCAAGAAAAGTCTATTTATAGTTGCCCATTCCTTTAAAAGCCTTATTACTCACTTTAAATGGTTTTATAATCTCATAATTGATTTTATATTGAACTTTTTGACATTTTTGGTTAGAACAAATTATGATTGAATATCTACCTTGGAAAACATGAAGAAAAAGGTATGCATTGGCAAGAAAAGTCAATTTATAGTAACCCATTCCTTTAAAAGCCTTATTACTCACTTTAAATCATTTTATAATTTCAAAAGTGATTTTAAGTTCAAATTGTTTTACATTTTTTATTAAAATAGATTATAATTGAATGTCTAGCTTGAGAAATATGAAGAAAAAGGCATTTATTGACAAGAAAAGTCCATTTATAGTCAGCCTTTCCTTTAAAAGCCTTATTACTCACTTTCAATGGTTTTATAA
>NW_018399377.1:371-629 GCF_002168275.2 Theobroma umbraticum | reverse complement strand
GATTTTAGGTTGAATTTTTTTACGTTTTTAGTTAGAACAGATAATAATTGAATGTTTGGCTTAGGAAACTTGAAGAAAAAGGTATTTATTGACAAGAAAAGTCCTTTTATAGTAACCCATTCTTTTAAAAGCCTTATTACTCACTTTAAATGGTTTCATAATCTCATAATTGATTGTAGGTTGAATATTTTTACATTTTGGTTAGAATAGATAATAATTGAATGTTTGCCTTGAGAAATGTGAAGAAAAAGATATTTA
>NW_018399377.1:292-361 GCF_002168275.2 Theobroma umbraticum | reverse complement strand
AAGTCCATTTATAGTCACCCATACCTACAAAAACCTTATTACTAGCTTTAAATGGTTTTGTAATGCCAT
>NW_018399377.1:173-282 GCF_002168275.2 Theobroma umbraticum | reverse complement strand
AAGTTGAATTGTTTTTACATTTTTGATTAAAACATGCTAGAATTGAATGTCTGCTTTAAGAAACATGAAGAGAAAAGCATTCATTGGCAAGAAAAGTCTATTTATAGTC
>NW_018399377.1:0-159 GCF_002168275.2 Theobroma umbraticum | reverse complement strand
AAGCCTTATTACTCGCTTTAAATGATTTTGTAATGCCATAATTGATTTTAAGTTTAATTGTTTTTACATTTTTGGTTAAAACAGGCAAGAATTGAATTTCTACTTTAAGAAACATGAAGAAAAAAGTATTCATTGGTAAGAAAAGTCTATTTATAGTCA
>NW_018399376.1:1149-1283 GCF_002168275.2 Theobroma umbraticum | reverse complement strand
AAAACCATTTAAAGAGAGTAATAAGGCTTTCGAAAGAATGGGAGACTATAAACAAACTCTTCTTACCATTGAATGTCTTCCTCTTCATATTTCTCAAGGTAGACATTCAATTATACTCTGTTTTAACCAAAAAT
>NW_018399376.1:717-828 GCF_002168275.2 Theobroma umbraticum | reverse complement strand
TCCCAAGGTAGCCATTCAATTATAGTCTGTTTTAATAAAAAAGTAAAAAAAATCCATTTACAAACAATTATGAGATTATAAAACCATTTAAAGCGAGTAATAAGGCTTTTA
>NW_018399376.1:218-430 GCF_002168275.2 Theobroma umbraticum | reverse complement strand
TAATAAGGCTTTTGAAAGAATGGGAGACTATAAACGGACTTTTCTTGCCAATGAGTGCTTTTTTCTTCACGTTTCTCAATGTAGACTCTCAATTATAATCTAATTTAACTAAAAATGCACAAAGAATTCAAATTCAAATCAATTTTGATGTTACAAATCCATTTAAAGTGAGTAATAAGGCTTTTAAAGGAATGAGAGACTATAAATTGACT
>NW_018399376.1:0-154 GCF_002168275.2 Theobroma umbraticum | reverse complement strand
AATCAAAAATGTAAAAACATTTAACTTAAAATCAATTATGAGATTATAAAACCAATTAAGGCGAGTAATAAGGCTTTTGAACGAATGGGAGACTATAAAGGGACTTTTCTTACCAATGAATGCTTTTTTCTTCACGTTTCTCAATGTAGACACT
>NW_018399375.1:1560-1709 GCF_002168275.2 Theobroma umbraticum | reverse complement strand
CATAAATTTCATCATCAAGGGCTTCATTTTGTAAGATATTGGACTCATCAAAATGCATGAATAGATTCTTCGATAGTTAGAGTTTTTTTGTTAACGACTCTATAGGCTTTTGAGTTCAATGCATATCCTAGAAAGATTGCTTCATCACT
>NW_018399375.1:1014-1142 GCF_002168275.2 Theobroma umbraticum | reverse complement strand
ACATGCATCACAAATTTGATCATTTTCATATATAAGTTTAGGTAGTCCTATAACCAGATCTTTTCTTATCAATCTTGAGATAGTATGCATGCTTGCATGTCCAAGTCTTCTATGCCATAGCCAACTAT
>NW_018399375.1:558-751 GCF_002168275.2 Theobroma umbraticum | reverse complement strand
TTGTGCTTTAAGCCTTTAACAAGTAATACATGACTAATCTGAGCTTGAGAATTCATACCAATAGTTCCTATGCCATGAATTCTACCTTTTGAGTCAGCTCCAAATGATACTATGCCTCCCTTTTTCTTGTCCAACTGTGCAAATTTTTTCTTGAAATATGTGTTTCTTTTGGTGTTTCATTTCTTGCATTCTT
>NW_018399375.1:192-298 GCF_002168275.2 Theobroma umbraticum | reverse complement strand
ATTTATCTTTTCTAAATCATTCTTAAGAGATGAGGTTTTTCTTTTCAAAGCCTTGTATTTTGATACAAGTTTGTTAAATTCATCACAAAGGCATTCGTATTCATCT
>NW_018399375.1:101-182 GCF_002168275.2 Theobroma umbraticum | reverse complement strand
CCATAGAAATGTCACAAGAAACAGAACATATCTCGGATTCATCATCTCTTGCCATCAGACATAGATTTGCTCTTTCTTCCA
>NW_018399375.1:0-91 GCF_002168275.2 Theobroma umbraticum | reverse complement strand
TTCAGTGTCTGAACTCGAAACATCATTGTTTGACCAAGTTGCAGCCACCATTGCCTTTTTTGATTTTCTATTTTTCTTGGAAGTTTCTTCC
>NW_018399374.1:2352-2488 GCF_002168275.2 Theobroma umbraticum | reverse complement strand
TTTAAATTGAGTAATAAGGCTTTTAAAGCAATGGGTGACTATAAATGGACCTTTGTTGCTAATGAATGGATTTTTCTTCACATTTCTCAAGGTAGACAATCAGTTATAGTCTGTTTTTAACCAAAAATGTAAAAAA
>NW_018399374.1:1888-2019 GCF_002168275.2 Theobroma umbraticum | reverse complement strand
TTTCTTGCCAATGAATGCTTTTTTCCACATGTTTCTCAAGATAGACATTCAGTTGTAGTTTGCTTTAACCAAAACTACTAAACAATTCAACTTAAAATCAATTATGAGATTATAAAACCATTTAAAGCGAG
>NW_018399374.1:1490-1621 GCF_002168275.2 Theobroma umbraticum | reverse complement strand
TTTCTTGCCAATGAATGCTTTTTTCTTCATGTTTCTCAAGGTAAACATTCAATTGTAGTTTGCTTCAACCAAAAATATTAAAACAATCAACTTAAAATCAATTATGAGATTATAAAACCCTTTAAATTGAG
>NW_018399374.1:1334-1480 GCF_002168275.2 Theobroma umbraticum | reverse complement strand
TTTGAAGGAATAAAAGACTATAAATGGGCTTTTCTTGCCAATGAATGCTTTTTTCCTCACAGTTTTGGAGATAGACATTCAGTTGTAGTCTGCTTCAACCAAAAGTTTTAAAAAATTCAACTTAAAATCAATTATGAGATTATAAA
>NW_018399374.1:1031-1147 GCF_002168275.2 Theobroma umbraticum | reverse complement strand
TTTCTTCACGTTTCTCAAGGTAAACATTCACTTGTAGTCTATTTTAACCAAAAGTAATGAAAAATTATACTTAAAATCAATTATGAGATTATAAAACCATTTAAAGCGAGTAATAA
>NW_018399374.1:743-850 GCF_002168275.2 Theobroma umbraticum | reverse complement strand
TTTAAATTGAGTAATAAGGCTTTTAAAGCAATGGGTGACTATAAATGGACCTTTCTTGCTAATGAATGGATTTTTCTTCACCTTTCTCAAGGTAGACAATCAGTTAT
>NW_018399374.1:560-733 GCF_002168275.2 Theobroma umbraticum | reverse complement strand
TAACCAAAAATGTAAAAAAATTAAAGTTAAAATTAATTACGAGATTATAAAACCATTTAAAGCAAGTAATAAACCCTTTAGAGGAATGGATGACTATAAATGGACCTTTCTTGCCAATTAATGCTTTTTCTTCACGTTTCTGAAGATAGACATTCAATTATAATCTGTTTTAA
>NW_018399374.1:324-526 GCF_002168275.2 Theobroma umbraticum | reverse complement strand
TTTTAAGATTAGAAATCCATTTAAAGCGAGTAATAAGGCTTTTGAAGGAATAAGGGACTATAAATGGGGTTTTCTTGCCAATGAATGCTTTTTTCCTCACGTTTCTCAAGATAGACATTCAGTTGTAGTCTGCTTTAACCAAAACAACTAAAAAATTCAACTTAAAATCAATTATGAGATTATAAAACCATTGAAAGCGAGT
>NW_018399374.1:0-111 GCF_002168275.2 Theobroma umbraticum | reverse complement strand
GAATACTTTTTTCTTCACATTTCTCAAGGTAGACATTCAATTGTAGTTTGCTTTAATCAAAAATATTAAAAAAATCAACTTAAAATCAATTATGAGATTATAAAACTATTT
>NW_018399373.1:2424-2536 GCF_002168275.2 Theobroma umbraticum | reverse complement strand
TTAACCAATAATGAAAAAAAAATTGAACCTAAAATCAATTTTGAGATTACAAAACCACTTAAAGCAACTAATAAATCTTTTGAAAGAATAGGAGACTATAAATGGACTTGTC
>NW_018399373.1:2073-2216 GCF_002168275.2 Theobroma umbraticum | reverse complement strand
AATGAGTAAAAAGGTTTTTGAAGGAATAGGAGGCTATAAATGGACTTGTCTTACCAATAAATGCTTGTTTTTTCAGGTTTCTTGAGGTAGACATTCAATTCTAGCCTGTTTTAATGAAAAATATAAAAAAATTCAACTTAAAA
>NW_018399373.1:1652-1873 GCF_002168275.2 Theobroma umbraticum | reverse complement strand
AAAGGGATGGGTGACTATAAATGGACTTTTTTTTGCTAGTGAATGCCTTTTTCTACATGTTTCTCGAGATAGACATTCAATGTAGTCTGTTTTAACTACAAATAAAAAAAACTTTAACTTAAAATCAATTATGAGATTATAAAACCCTTTAAAGCGAGTAATATGACTTTTGAAGGAATGTGTGGCTATAAATGGACTTTTCCTATCAATGAATGTCTTTT
>NW_018399373.1:1411-1533 GCF_002168275.2 Theobroma umbraticum | reverse complement strand
AGAATAGGAGACTATAAATGGACTTGTCTTCTCAATAAATACTTGTTTCTTTACATTTCTCAAGGTAAACATTCAATTATAGTCTGTTTTAACCAAAAATGTAAAAACGTTCAACTTAAAAT
>NW_018399373.1:742-881 GCF_002168275.2 Theobroma umbraticum | reverse complement strand
GGACTTTTCTTGCCAATGAATGTCTTTTTCTTCATGTTTCTCAAGCTAGACATTTAATTATAATCTTTTTAACCAATAATGTAACAAAAATTGAACCTAAAATCAATTATCAGATTATAAAACCATTTAATGTGAGTAA
>NW_018399373.1:511-662 GCF_002168275.2 Theobroma umbraticum | reverse complement strand
AAAAAAGTCAAAAATTATAACTTAAAATCAAATATGAGATTATAAAACCATTTATAGTGAGTAATATGGCTTTTGAAGGAATGGGTGACTATAAATTGACTTTTCTTCCTAATGAATGTCTTTTTCTTCACGTTTCTCAAGCTAGACATTT
>NW_018399373.1:0-139 GCF_002168275.2 Theobroma umbraticum | reverse complement strand
ATGAATGGGTGACTATAAATGGACTTTTTTTTGCCAATGAATGCCTTTTTCTTCTTGTTTCTCAAGGTAGGCATTCAACTATAGTCTGTTTTAATTAAAAATACAAAATAATTCAACTTATAATCAATTACAAGATTAT
>NW_018399372.1:1867-2012 GCF_002168275.2 Theobroma umbraticum | reverse complement strand
GAAAATAATTAAATGTCTATCTCAAGAAACATGCAGAAAAAGCCATTGATTAAGAAGAAAAATCTATTTATAGTCACCCATTCCTTCAAATGGCTTATTACTAGCTTTAAATGGTTTTATAATTTCATAATTGATTTTAAGTTGA
>NW_018399372.1:1540-1675 GCF_002168275.2 Theobroma umbraticum | reverse complement strand
TTGTTAAAACAAACTATAATTGATTGTTTGCCTTAAGAAATGTGCAAAAAAGCCATTCATTCAGAAGAAAAGTCCAATTATAGTCACTCATTCCTTTAAAAGCCTTATTACCCGCTTTAAATCGTTTTATAATCT
>NW_018399372.1:1012-1124 GCF_002168275.2 Theobroma umbraticum | reverse complement strand
TCCATTTATAGTCACTCATTCCTTCAAAAGGCTTATTACTCGCTTTTAATGGTTGTATTCTCATAATTGATTTTAAGTTGAATTTTTTTACATTTTTGCTTAAAACATACTA
>NW_018399372.1:534-654 GCF_002168275.2 Theobroma umbraticum | reverse complement strand
ATACTATAATTGAATGTCTACCTCATGAAACGTGAAGAAACAAGCATTCATTGATAAGAAAAGAGTATTTAGAGTCGTCCATTCCTTCAAAAGGCTTATTACTCGCTTTAAATAGTTTTA
>NW_018399372.1:0-130 GCF_002168275.2 Theobroma umbraticum | reverse complement strand
TGTCTATCTCGAGAAAGGTTTAGAAAAAGCCATTGATTGAGAAGAAAAGTCCATGTATAGTCACTCATTCCTTTAAAAGGCTTATTTACTCACTTTAAATAGTTTTATAATCTCATAATTGATTTTAAGT
>NW_018399371.1:1046-1708 GCF_002168275.2 Theobroma umbraticum | reverse complement strand
GGCTGAAAGTGTTTAACGATATAAAAATTTTAATTTTTAAATTAAATATAATAAAGATAAAAATAATTATAATTTAAAATTACTATTAAAAGAGCTTGACGTAAAATCTTATGAAGGTGTAATAAATTGATTTAAAATCTTAACGTAGATGTGTTAAACTTAACGTAACTAGTGATAAGAATAAATTTTATTAAATTAATTAAATTTAATTTAATTTTAAAATAATAATATTTTTATAATTTATAATAAAAATAAAAGAAAATTAAAAGTTAAATCACTTAAAATAAACTAAATAAGTTTAAAAATTATTTACGTTATTATTTTAAATTAGATAAGTTTAAAAATTATACATGTTGTTTATTTAACCTATTATACAATTTTTTATTATTTTTTTAAAATTTTTTTAATTAATCTTACATTAAGTAAGGTTATACTTACTGTAGTGTTCACCTAATCAATGGGAAGTAAAAATGAAAGCTAATTAAAAAAACAATTAAGAAAATAGAAGAAAGTTAAACAACGAAGAGGGTGAATGCTACAGTAAGTCTAACCTTATTGTAAAGTCAATAAATAAAATTTTTAAAAAATTATAAAAACTTGTTTAACAGGTTAACAGGTAAACAATATATATAATTTTTAAATTTATTCATTTTAGGATAACA
>NW_018399371.1:642-910 GCF_002168275.2 Theobroma umbraticum | reverse complement strand
ATATTTAATTAATTAATATAATAAAAATTATTATTATCACTTGTTATGTTAACTCTCACACATTTATATTAAGATTTTAACTTTTTTTGTTCCACTTTTATAAAATTTTATGTTAATTTTTACATATTTACGTCAAACCTGTTCAATAGTAACTTTTAACTATAATTATTTTTATCTTTATTATTTTTATTTAAAATAAAAATTTGAATATCGCTACATACTTTTAGCCCAATAATATAAATATAAATGCTTATTTTTCATTAAAATT
>NW_018399371.1:0-423 GCF_002168275.2 Theobroma umbraticum | reverse complement strand
AAAGAATATATATTTAAATATTTATTTGTCACTAAAATTAGAATTTTTTTACTCAATCGACTTGTTATGTTAACTCTCACACATTTACATTAAGATTTAAAATTTAATTATTACACCTTTATAAATTTTTACATCAAGATTTATCTATGTCAATTTTGAATTATAATTATTTTTATTATTTTTATTTTTATTTTAAAAATAAAATTTATATATCATTATACACTTTTAGTTTGAGAATATATATTTAAATATTTATTTTTCACTAAAATTAAATTTTTTTACTTAATTGACTTGTTACGTTAACTCTTACACGTTTACATTAAGATTTAAAATTTAATTATTTTACTTTTACAAGATTTTACATCATTTTTTACAATTTTACGTTAAGACTTATCTATATCAATTTTATACTATAATTATTTT
>NW_018399370.1:1199-1341 GCF_002168275.2 Theobroma umbraticum | reverse complement strand
ATTCATTATCAAGAAAAGTCCATTTATAGTCACCTATTCCTTCAAAAACCTTATAATGTCATAATTGATTTTAAGTTGATTTTTTATTTATTTATGATTAAAACAGACAATAATTGAATGTCTATTTCAAGAAATGTGAAGA
>NW_018399370.1:819-979 GCF_002168275.2 Theobroma umbraticum | reverse complement strand
GCCTTTTTACTCGTTCTAAATGGTTTTATAATCTCATAATTGATTTTAAATTCACTTTTTTTACATTTTTCATTAAAACAGACTATAATTGAATGTTAGCCATGACAAGTATGAAGAAAAAAGCATTCATTGGCAAGAAAAGTCTATTTACAGCCTCTCA
>NW_018399370.1:622-759 GCF_002168275.2 Theobroma umbraticum | reverse complement strand
GTTGAATTTTTTTACATTTTTTATTAAAACAAACTATAATTGAATATCTATCTTAGGAAACATGAAGAAAGAGCATTCATTGGCAAGAAAAGTCTATTTATAGTCACCTATTCCTTCAAAACCCTAATTACACACTT
>NW_018399370.1:0-205 GCF_002168275.2 Theobroma umbraticum | reverse complement strand
TCATTAAAACAGACTATACTTGAATGTCTGCCTTGACAATCGTAAAGAAAAAACCATTCATTAATAAGAAAAGTCTATTTCTTCCCATTCCTTTAGTAGCCTTTTTACTCGTTCTAAATAATTTTATAATCTAATAATTAATTTTAAATTTATTTTTTTTTCATTTTTGATTAAAATAGACTATAATTGAATGTCTTCCTTGAGA
>NW_018399369.1:1245-1360 GCF_002168275.2 Theobroma umbraticum | reverse complement strand
TTCTTGCCAATGAATGTGTTTTTCTTCATGTTTCTTGAGGTAGACATTCAATTACAGTCTTTTTTAATGAAAAATATAAAAAAACTCAACTTAAAATCAATTATGACATTATAAA
>NW_018399369.1:745-900 GCF_002168275.2 Theobroma umbraticum | reverse complement strand
TAAAACCATTTGAAGTGAGTAATATGGCTTTTGAAGGAAATGGTGACTATAAATAGACTTTTCTTGTCAATGAATGCTTTTTTCTTAATGTTTTTCGAGCCAAATATTCAATTATTGTCTGTTTTAATCAAAAATGTAAAAAAATTCAATCTAAA
>NW_018399369.1:544-658 GCF_002168275.2 Theobroma umbraticum | reverse complement strand
TATAAATGGACTTTTCTTGTCACTGAATGCTTTTGTCTTCATGTTTCTCGAGATGGACAATCAATTATTATCTATTTTAATCAAAAATGTAAAACAATTCAACTTAAAATCAAT
>NW_018399369.1:395-523 GCF_002168275.2 Theobroma umbraticum | reverse complement strand
AAAATGAGTAATAAGGCTTTTGAACGAATGAGAGGCTATAAATAGACTTTTCTTCCCAATGAATACTCTTTTCTTCACTTTTCTCATAGCAGACATTCAATTATAGTATGTTTTAATGAAAAATGTAA
>NW_018399369.1:220-385 GCF_002168275.2 Theobroma umbraticum | reverse complement strand
TTAATCTAAAATGTAAAACAATTCAGCTTAAAATCAATTATTAGATTAGAAAACCACTTAAAATGAGTAAAAAAGCTTTTGAAGGAATGGGAGGCTATAAATAGACTTTTTTTTCCAATGAATGCTTTTTTATTCACTTTTCTCAAGGCAGACATTCAATTATAG
>NW_018399369.1:0-140 GCF_002168275.2 Theobroma umbraticum | reverse complement strand
AAAGGCAGACATTCAATTATAGTCTGTTTTAATGAAAAATGTAAAAAAATTCAAGTTAAAATGAATTATGACATTATAATACCATTCAAAGCGTGTAATAAGGCTTTTGAAGAAATAGGTGACTATAAATTAACTTTTTT
>NW_018399368.1:1392-1507 GCF_002168275.2 Theobroma umbraticum | reverse complement strand
TTGAATTTTTTTACATTTTTGGATAAAACAGACTATAATTAAATGTCTACCTCGTGAAACATGAAGAAAAAGTCATTCATTGAGAAGAAAAGTCCATTTATAGTCACCTATTCTT
>NW_018399368.1:840-964 GCF_002168275.2 Theobroma umbraticum | reverse complement strand
ACATTTTTGGTTAAAACAGACTATAATTGAATATCTACCTTGAGAAACATGAAGGAAAAGGCATTCATTTCAAGAAAAGTCCATTTATAGTCACCCATTCTTTCAAAAGCGTTATTACTCGCTT
>NW_018399368.1:457-608 GCF_002168275.2 Theobroma umbraticum | reverse complement strand
TGATAATCTCATAATAATTTTAAGTTAAATTTTTTTATATTTTTAGTTAAAACATACTATAATTGAATGCTTGCCTCAATAAACGTGTAGAAAAAGTCATTCGTTGATAACAAAAGTCTATTTATAGTCATCCGTTCTTTCAAAAGCCTTA
>NW_018399368.1:0-128 GCF_002168275.2 Theobroma umbraticum | reverse complement strand
GTTAAATTTTTTTACATTTTTGCTTAAAACAGACTATAATTGAATGTCTACCTCGAGAAATATGTAGAAAAAGACATTCATTAGCATGAAAAGTCCATTTATAGTCACCTATTCCTTCAAAAGCTTTA
>NW_018399367.1:2191-2293 GCF_002168275.2 Theobroma umbraticum | reverse complement strand
CAAAGAATTCAAATTTAAATCAATTTTGAGATTATAAACCATTTAAAACGAGTAATAAGGCTTTTGAAGGATTGGTTGGCTATAAATGAACTTTTCTTGCTA
>NW_018399367.1:2018-2181 GCF_002168275.2 Theobroma umbraticum | reverse complement strand
TTTTCTTCATGTTTCTCAAGGTAAACGTTCAATTCTAGTCTTTTTTAACCAAAAATGTACAACAAATTCAAACTTAAATCAATTATGAGGTTATAAAACCATTTAAAGTTAGTAATATGGTTTTTGAAGGAATGGGTGACTATAAATGGACTTTTCTAACCAA
>NW_018399367.1:1900-2008 GCF_002168275.2 Theobroma umbraticum | reverse complement strand
TTTCTTCATGTTTCTTGAGGTTGGCATTCAATTATAATCTGTTTTAACCAAAAAGAGACAAAGAATTCAAATTTAAATCAATTTTGATATTGTAAAACCATTTAAAGT
>NW_018399367.1:1585-1890 GCF_002168275.2 Theobroma umbraticum | reverse complement strand
GCTTTTGAAGGAATGGGTGACTATAAATGAACTTTTCTTGCCAATGAATTCCTTTTTCTTCACGTTTCTCAATGTTGATATTCAATTATAATCAGTTCTAACTAAAAATGTACAAAGGATTCAAATTTAAGTCAATTTTGAGATTATAAAACTATTTAAAGAGGGTAATAAGGCTTTTGAAGGAATGGGTGACTGTAAATGGACTTTTCTTGCCAAGGAATGCCTTTTTCTTCATATTTATTGAGGTGTAGATTCAATTATAATCTGTTTTAACTAAAAATATACAAAGAATTCAAATTTAAATT
>NW_018399367.1:1236-1403 GCF_002168275.2 Theobroma umbraticum | reverse complement strand
GAGTAATAAGGCTTTTGAAGGAACGGGTGACTGTAAATGGACTTTTCTTGCCAAGGAATGCCTTTTTCTTCATATTTCTTGAGGTGTAGATTCAATTATAATCTGTTTTAACAAAAAATATACAAAGAATTCAAATTTAAATTAATTTTGAGACTGTAAAACTATTC
>NW_018399367.1:0-845 GCF_002168275.2 Theobroma umbraticum | reverse complement strand
GACTATAAATGGAGTTTTCTTGCCAGTGAATGCCTTTTTCTTCATGTTTCCTAATATAGACATTCAATTCTAGTCTGTTTTAATCAAAAAAAGTACAAAGAATTCAAATTTAAATCAATTTTGAGATTATAAAACCATTTAAAGTGAGTAATAAGGCTTTTGAAGGATTGGTTGGCTATAAATGAACTTTTCTTGCCAATGAATGCTTTTTTCTTCATGTTTCTCGAGGTAAACGTTCAATTCTAGTCTTTTTTAACTAAAAATGTACAACGAATTCAAATTTAAATCAATTATGAGATTATAAAACCATTTAAAGTGAGTAATAAGGTTTTTGAAGGAATGGGTGACTATAAATAGACTTTTCTAACCAATGAATGCCTTTTTCTTCATGTTTCTTGAGGTTGACATTCAATTATAATCTGTTTTAACCAAAAATAGACAAAGAATTCAAATTTAAATCAATTTTGAGATTGAAAAACCATTTAAAGCGAGTGTTAAGGCTTTTGAAGGAATGGGTGACGATAAATGAACTTTTCTTGCAAATGAATTCCTTTTTCTTCATGTTTCTCAATGTTGACATTCAATTATAATCAGTTCTAACCAAAAATGTACAAAGGATTCAAATTTAAGTAAATTTGAGATTATAAAATTATTTAAAGAGGGTAATAAGGCTTTTGAAGGAACGGGTGACTGTAAATGGACTTTTCTTGCCAAAGAATGCCTTTTTCTTCATATTTCTTGAGGTTGAGATTCAATTATAATCTGTTTTAACCAAAAATATACAAAGAATTCAAATTTAAATCAATTTTGAGACTGTAAAACCATTCAAAACAAGTAATAAGGTT
>NW_018399366.1:3853-5016 GCF_002168275.2 Theobroma umbraticum | reverse complement strand
AACCAAAAACTTACAAAGAATTCAAATTTAAATTAATTTTGGGATTATAAAACCATTTAAAGTCAGTAATAAGGCTTTTAAAAGAATGAGTGACTATAAATAGACTTTTCTTGCCAATAAATACCTTTCTGTTTACGTTTCTCAAGCTAGACATTCAATTATATTATGTTTTAACCAAAAATGTAATAAAATTCAACTTAAAAGCAATTATGGCATTATAAAACCATTTAAAGCAAGTAATAAGGCTTTTGAAGGTATGGGTGACTATAAATAGAGTTTTCTTGCCAGTGAATTGCCTTTTTCTTCATGTTTCCCATGATAGACATTCAATTCTAGTTTGTTTTAACCAAAAACGTACAAAGAATTCAAATTTAAATCAATTTTGAGATTATAAAACCATTTAAAGTGAGGAATAAGGCTTTTGAAGGATTGGTTGGCTATAAATGAACTTTTCTTGCCAATGAATGCTTTTTTCTTCATGTTTCTCAAGGTAAATGTTCAATTCTAGTCTTTTTTAACCAAAAATATACAACGAATTCAAATTTAAATCAATTATGAGATTATAAAACCATTTAAAGTGAGTAATAAGGTTTTTGAAGGAATGAGTGACTATAAATGGAGTTTTCTAATCAATGAATGCCTTTTTCTTTATGTTTCTTGAGGTTGACATTCATTTATAATCTGTTTGAACCAAAAATAGACAAAGAATTCAAATTTAAATCAGTTTTGAGATTGTAAAACCATTTAAAGCGAGTATTAAAGCTTTTGAAGGAATGAGTGACTATAAATGAACTTTTTTCTGCCAATTAATTCCTTTTGTTCACGTTTCTCAATGTTGACATTCAATTATAATCAGTTCTAACTAAAAACATACAAAGAATTCAAACTTAAGTCAATTTTGAGATTATAAAACCATTTAAAGAGGGTAATAAAGCTTTCGAAGGAATGAATGACTATAAATAGACTTTTTTTGCCAATGAATGTATTTTTCTTCACATTTCTTGAGGTTGATATTCAATTATAATCTGTTTTAACTAAAAATATACAAAGAATTCAAATTTAAATCAATTTTCAGATTATAAATCCATTTAAAGCGAGTACTAAGGCTTTTGAAAGAATAAGTGACTATAAATGGACTTTCTTACCAATGAATGTCGTTTTTT
>NW_018399366.1:3632-3753 GCF_002168275.2 Theobroma umbraticum | reverse complement strand
AAAACCATTTAAAGTGAGTAATAAGGCTTTTGAAGGATTGGGTGACTATAAATGTACTTTTCTTGTTAATAAATGTTTTTTTCTTCATGTTTCTCAAGGTAGACATTCAATTCTAGTCTGT
>NW_018399366.1:3423-3600 GCF_002168275.2 Theobroma umbraticum | reverse complement strand
AATCAATTATGGCATTATAAAACCATTTAAAGCGAGTAATAAGGCTTTTGAAAGTATGCGTGACTATAAATAGACTTTTCCTACCAGTGAATGCCTTTTTCTTCATGTTTCCCAAGGTAGACATTCAATTCTATTTTTTTTAACCAAAAATGTACAAAGAATTCAAATTTAAATAAA
>NW_018399366.1:3223-3413 GCF_002168275.2 Theobroma umbraticum | reverse complement strand
ATAAAACCATTGAAAGTGAGTAATAAGGCTTTTAAAGGATTGGGTGGATATAAATTAACTTTTTTTGCCAATGAATGCTTTTTTCCTCACGTTTCTCAAGGTAAACATTCATTTCTAGTTTGTCTTAACTAAAAATGCATAACAAATTCAAATTTAAATCAATTATGAGATTATAAAACTATTTAAAGTG
>NW_018399366.1:3053-3213 GCF_002168275.2 Theobroma umbraticum | reverse complement strand
CTTTTGAAAGAATGGGTGACTATAAATGGACTTTTCTCACCAATGAATGCCTTTTTCTTCACATTTCTTGAAGTTGACATTCAATTATAATCTGTTTTAACTAAAAATAGACAAAGAATTCAAATTTAAATCAATTTTGAGATTATAAAACTATTTAAAG
>NW_018399366.1:2745-2909 GCF_002168275.2 Theobroma umbraticum | reverse complement strand
TAAAACCATTTAAAGAGAGTAATAAGGCTTTTGAAAGAACGGGTGACTATAAATAGACTTTTATTACCGATGAATGTATTTTTCTTCACATTTCTTGAGGTTGACATTAAATTATAATCTGTTTTAACTAAAAATATGCAAAGAATTCAAATTTAAATCAATTT
>NW_018399366.1:2352-2662 GCF_002168275.2 Theobroma umbraticum | reverse complement strand
TCAATGAATACCTTTTTCTTTATGTTTCTCAAGGTAGACATTCAATTATAGTCCATTTGAGCTAAAAATATAATAAAATTTACCTTAAAATTAATTATGCAATTATAAAACCATTTAAAGCGAGTAATAAGGCTTTTGAAGGTATGGTTAGCTATAAATGGACTTTTCTTGCAAATGAATATTTTTTTCTTTTTGTTTCTTAAGTTAGACATTCAATTCTAGTCTGTTTTTACTAAAAATGTACAAAGAATTCAAATTGAAATCAATTTTAAGATTATAAAACCATTTAAAGTGAGTAATAAGGCTTCTG
>NW_018399366.1:2166-2342 GCF_002168275.2 Theobroma umbraticum | reverse complement strand
TGACTATAAATGGACTTTTCTTGTCAATGAATGCCTTTTTCTTCATGTTTTCCAAGGTTGACATTCAATTATAATCTGTTTTAATAAAAAATATACAAAGAACTCAAATTTAAATAAATTTTGAGATTATAAAACCATTTGAAGTGAGTAATAAGGCTTTTAAAAGAATGGGTGAC
>NW_018399366.1:2035-2156 GCF_002168275.2 Theobroma umbraticum | reverse complement strand
CTTTTCTTGCCAATGAATGCCTTTTTGTTTATGTTTCTCAAGTTAGACATTCAATTATATTATTTTTTAACCAAAAATGTAAAAAGATTTGAACTTAAAATCAATTTTGAAATTATAAAAC
>NW_018399366.1:1873-2025 GCF_002168275.2 Theobroma umbraticum | reverse complement strand
GAGTAATAAGGCTTTTGAAGGAATGAGTGACTACAAGAGAACTTTTCTTGCCAATGAATACCTTTTTCTTCATTTTTTCTAAGTCAGACAGTCAATTATTGTTTGTTCTAGCCAAAAACGTCAAAAAGTTCAACCTAAAATCAATTATGAGA
>NW_018399366.1:1680-1863 GCF_002168275.2 Theobroma umbraticum | reverse complement strand
ATTTAAAGTGAGTAATAAGGCTTTTGAAAAAATGGTTGACCATAAATGGACATTTCTTGCCAATGAATGTATTTTTCTTCATGTTTCCCAAGGTTGACATTCAATTATAATCTGTTCTAACTAAAAATGTACAAAGAAATCAAACTGAAATTAATTTTGAGATTATAAAACCATTTAAAGTGA
>NW_018399366.1:1474-1670 GCF_002168275.2 Theobroma umbraticum | reverse complement strand
TTTTAAAGGAATGGATGACTATAAATGAACTTTTCTTTTCAATGAATGCCTTTTTCTTTATGTTTCTCAAAATATACATTCAATTATAGTTTGTTTTAAGGAGAAATGTAAAACAATTCAGCTTAAAATCAATTATGGCATTATAAAACCATTGAAAGCAAGTAATCAAGCATTTGAAGGTATGGGTGACTATAAA
>NW_018399366.1:1081-1219 GCF_002168275.2 Theobroma umbraticum | reverse complement strand
ACTATAAATAGACTTTTCTTGCCAATGAATGCCTTTTTCTTCATGTTTCATGAGCTAGATATTCAATTATTATATGTTTTAGTTAAAAATGTAAAGAAATTTGAACTTAAAATCAATTTTAAGATTATAAAACCATTT
>NW_018399366.1:884-1071 GCF_002168275.2 Theobroma umbraticum | reverse complement strand
ATAAGGCTTTTGAAGGAATGGGTGACTATAAATGTATTTTTCTTGTTAATGAATGCCTTTTTCTTCACGTTTTTTCAGGTTGACATTCAAGTATAATCTGTTCTAACCAAAAACATGCAAAGAATTGAAATTTAAATCAATTTTGATACTATAAAACCATTTAAAGTGAGTAATAAGGTTTTTGAAG
>NW_018399366.1:476-874 GCF_002168275.2 Theobroma umbraticum | reverse complement strand
CTATAAATAGACTTTTCTTGCCAATGAATGCCTTTTTTTCACATTTCTTGAGGTTAAATTCAATTATAATATGTTCTAACTAAAAACGTACAAAGAATTCAAATTTAAATCAGTTTTGAGAGTATAAAACCATTTAAAGCGAGGAATAAGGCTTACGAAGGAACGGGTGACTATAAATGGAGTTTTATTGTCAATGATATTGTAAAACCATTCAAAGCGAGTAATTTGGCTTTTGAAGGAATGGGTGACCATAAGAGGAATTTTTTTGCAAATGAATTCCTTTTTCTTTATGTTTCTGAAGGTAGACATTCAATTCTAGTCTACTTTAATCAAAACTTACAAAGATTTAAATTTAAATTAATTTTGAGATTATAAAACCATTTAAAGTGAGTAATAAG
>NW_018399366.1:176-314 GCF_002168275.2 Theobroma umbraticum | reverse complement strand
ATTCAAATTTAAATCAATTTTGAAATTATAAAATCATTTAAAGTGAGTAATAAGTCTTTCAAGGAATGGGTGACTATAACTGGACATTTCTTGCCAATGAATGCCTTTTTCTTCATGTTTCTTGAGGTTGACATTCAA
>NW_018399366.1:0-166 GCF_002168275.2 Theobroma umbraticum | reverse complement strand
AGGCTTTTGAAGGAATGAGTAACTATAAATGGACTTTTCTTGCCAATGAATTCCTTTTTCTTCATGTTTTTGAAGGTACACATTCAATTCTAGTTTGTTTTAACCCAAAACTTACAAAGAATTCAAATTTAAATTAATTTTGAGATTATAAAACCATTTAAAGTGA
>NW_018399365.1:1608-1740 GCF_002168275.2 Theobroma umbraticum | reverse complement strand
TTTGAAAGAATGGGTGACTATAAATAGACTTTTCTTGCTAATGCATGTCTTTTTGGTCATGTTTTCCAAGGCAAACAATCAATTATAATCTATTTTAACTAAAGGTATAAAACTATTCAACTTAAAATTAAT
>NW_018399365.1:1443-1595 GCF_002168275.2 Theobroma umbraticum | reverse complement strand
AACTAATTAAAGCGAGTAATAAGGCTTTTGAAGACACGTGTGACTATAAATGGATGTTTCTAGTCAATGAATGATTTTTTCTTCATGTTTTTTGAGGCAGACATTTAATTATAATCTGTTTTAACCAAAAATGTAAAAATATTCAACTTAAA
>NW_018399365.1:1050-1163 GCF_002168275.2 Theobroma umbraticum | reverse complement strand
AGACTTTTCGTATCAATGAATGCCTTTTTCTTCACATTTCTTGAGGTGAATATTTTAAGCAAAAATGTAAAAAAAAAATTCAACTTAAAATCAATTATGAGATTATAAAACCA
>NW_018399365.1:630-757 GCF_002168275.2 Theobroma umbraticum | reverse complement strand
AAGGCTTTGGAGGAATGGGTGATTGTAAATGGACATTTCTTACCAATGACTATCCATTCCATCATGTTGCTTAAGGTAGACGTTCAATTATAATCTATTTTAACCACAAATATAAAAAATTCAACCT
>NW_018399365.1:142-311 GCF_002168275.2 Theobroma umbraticum | reverse complement strand
AAAGTGAGTAAAAAGGCTTTTGAAGGAATGGGTGACTATAAAAGGACTTTTCTTGACAATGAATGCCTTTTTCCTCACTTTTCTTATGACAGACACTCAATTATAATCTATTTTAACTAAAAATGTTAAAATATTCAACTTAAAATCAATTACGAGATTATAAAACCAT
>NW_018399365.1:0-132 GCF_002168275.2 Theobroma umbraticum | reverse complement strand
TGATAAGGTCTTTGAAGGAATGGGTAACTATAAATGCACTTTTCATGTCAATGAATGCCATTTTCTTCATGTTTCTTAAGGCAAACATTCAATTGTAGTCTGTTTTAAGTAAAAATGTAAAAAAATTCAACT
>NW_018399364.1:3106-3244 GCF_002168275.2 Theobroma umbraticum | reverse complement strand
CATTTATAGTCACCCATTCCTTCAAAAGCCATATTACTCACTTTAAATGGTTTTTTAATCTCATAATTTATTTTAAGCTGAATTCTTTTACATTTTTCATTAAAATAGACTATAATTGGATGCTTACCTCAGGAAACG
>NW_018399364.1:2800-2972 GCF_002168275.2 Theobroma umbraticum | reverse complement strand
GAGAAACATAAAGAAAAAAGCATTCATTGGTAAGAAAAGTCCATTTATAGTCTCGTATTCCTTCAAAAGTCTCATTACTCGCTTTAAATAGTCTTATAATCTCATAATTAATTTTAAGATGAATTTTTTTTTTACATTTTTGTATAAAACAGACTATATTTGAATGTCTACC
>NW_018399364.1:2531-2680 GCF_002168275.2 Theobroma umbraticum | reverse complement strand
AAATTATTTTATAATCTCATAATTGATTTTAAGTTGAAGTTTTTTTACATTTTTTCTTAAAACAGACTATAATTGAATGTTTATCTTAAGAAACTTGAAGAAACAAGCATTCATTGGCAAGAAAAGTCCATTTATAGTCTCATATTCCT
>NW_018399364.1:2099-2221 GCF_002168275.2 Theobroma umbraticum | reverse complement strand
CTCGCTTTAAATATTTTTATAATCTCATAATTGATTTTAAGTTGAATTTTTTTGAATTTTTAGTTGAAACAGGCTATAGTTGAATGTCTACTTTTAGAAACATGAAGAAAAAGGTATTCATT
>NW_018399364.1:1671-2020 GCF_002168275.2 Theobroma umbraticum | reverse complement strand
CTCGCTTTAAATGGTTTTATAATCTCATAATTAATTTTAAGCTGAATTCTTTTATTTTTTTCATTAAAACAGACTATAATTGGATGCTTACCTCGAGAAATGTGCAGAAAAAGCCATTCATTGAGAAGAAAGGTCCATTTATAGTCACCAATTCCTTTAAAAGCCTCATTACTCTTTTTACATGGTTTTATAATCTCATAATTGATTTAAGTTGAGTTTATTTAGATTTTTCATTAAAACAGACAATAACTGAATATTTACCTCGAGAAATGTAAAGAAAAAGGTATTTATTGTCAAGAAAAGTCCATTTATAGTCTCGTATTCTTTCAAAAGCCTCATTACTCGCTTT
>NW_018399364.1:1290-1489 GCF_002168275.2 Theobroma umbraticum | reverse complement strand
TAGTCACCCATTCTTTCAAAAGCCATATTACTCGCTTTAAATAGTTTTATAATCGCATAATTAATTTTAAGCTGAATTCTTTTACATTTTTTATTAAAATAGACTATAATTGGATGCTTACCTCCAGAAATATGCAGAAAAAGCCTTTCATTGAGAAGAAAAGTCTATTTATAGTCACCTATTCCTTCAAAAGGCTTAT
>NW_018399364.1:1128-1280 GCF_002168275.2 Theobroma umbraticum | reverse complement strand
AAATGGTTTTATAATCTCATAATTGATTTTAAGTTGAATTGTTTTAGATTTTTTGTGAAAATAGACTATAATGGAATGTTTACCTCAAGAAATGTGAAAAAAAAAGCATTCATTGGCAAGAAAAGTCCATTTATAGTCTCCTATTCTTTCAA
>NW_018399364.1:984-1118 GCF_002168275.2 Theobroma umbraticum | reverse complement strand
ACTCGCTTTAAATTATTTTATAATGTCATAATTGATTTTAAGTTGAATTTTTTTTATTTTTCATTAAAATAGAGAATAATTAAATGTTTGCCTTGAGAAACGTAAAGAAAAAAGTATTCATTGGCAAGAAAAGT
>NW_018399364.1:747-974 GCF_002168275.2 Theobroma umbraticum | reverse complement strand
TCTCCTATTCCTTCAAAAGTCTCATTACTCGCTTTAAATAATTTTATAATCTCATAATTGATTTTAAGCTGAAATTTTTTAGATTTTCAATTAAAACAGACTATAATTGAATGTCTACCTTGAGAAACGCAAAGAAACGCAAAGAAACAAGCATTCATTGATAAAAAAAAGTCCACTTATAGTCACCCATTCCTTCAAAAGGCTTATTACTCACTTTAAATAGTTTT
>NW_018399364.1:452-605 GCF_002168275.2 Theobroma umbraticum | reverse complement strand
AAAAAAGTTCATTTATAGTCACCCATTCCTTCAAAAGCCATATTACTCGCTATTTCTAGAAAAGTCTATTTCTAATCACCAATTCCTTGAAAAGCCTCACTATTCGCTCTACATGGTTTTATAATCTCATAATTGATTTTAAGTTGATTTTTT
>NW_018399364.1:143-256 GCF_002168275.2 Theobroma umbraticum | reverse complement strand
ATTTTTTTAGATTTTTGGCTAAAACAGGCTACAGTTGAATGTCTACCTTGAGAAACGTGAGAAAACAAGCATTCATTGATAAGAAAAGTCCATTTATAGTCACCCATTCCTTT
>NW_018399364.1:0-133 GCF_002168275.2 Theobroma umbraticum | reverse complement strand
TTACTCGCTTTAAATAGTTTTATAATCTCATTATTGATTTTAAGTTGAATTATTTTAGATTTTTTGTTAAAATAGACTATAATTGAATGTTTACCTCAAGAAACGTAAAGAAAAAGCATTCATTGGCAAGAAA
>NW_018399363.1:11935-12047 GCF_002168275.2 Theobroma umbraticum | reverse complement strand
TTGTACATTTTTTGTTAAAACAAACTAGAATTGAATGTCTAACTTGAGACATATGAAGAAAAAAGCAATCATTGGCCAGAAAAGTCTATTTATAGTCACCCATACTTTTAAA
>NW_018399363.1:11458-11625 GCF_002168275.2 Theobroma umbraticum | reverse complement strand
TATAATCTCAAAATTGATTTAAATTTGAATTCTTTGCACATTTTGGTTAAAACAAACTTGAATTAAATGTCTATTTGAGAAACATGAAGGAAAAAGTATTCATTGGGAAGAAAAGTCTATTTATAGTCGACCATTGCTTCAAAAGCCTTATTAATCACTTTAAATGG
>NW_018399363.1:11214-11448 GCF_002168275.2 Theobroma umbraticum | reverse complement strand
TCAAAATTGATTTTAAGTTCAAATTTTTTTACGTTTCTTGTTAAAACATATTATAATTGAACATCTAGCTCGAGAAACATAAAGAAGAAAGCATTCATTAGGAAGAGAAGTCTATTTATAGCCACCCATTCCTTTAAAGGTCTTATTACTCATTTTAAATAGTTTTAAAATCTGAAAATCTATTTAAATTTGAAATCTTTACACATTTTTAGTTAAAACAGAATAGAATTGAAT
>NW_018399363.1:10707-10875 GCF_002168275.2 Theobroma umbraticum | reverse complement strand
AGTCACTCATTCCTTCAAAAGCATTATTACTCACTTTAAATAGTTTTATAATCTAAAAATTGATTTAAATTTAAATTCGTTGTACATTTTTAGTGAAAACAGACTAAGATTGAATCTCTACCTTCAGAAACATGAAGAAAAAGGTATTCATTGGCAAGAAAAGTCCAT
>NW_018399363.1:10461-10697 GCF_002168275.2 Theobroma umbraticum | reverse complement strand
CCATTCCTTCAAGAGCATTATTACTCAGTTTAAATAGTTTTATAATCTCAACATTGATTTAAATTTGAATTCTTTGTATATTTTTTGTTAAACCAGACTAGAATTGAATGTCTTCCATGAGAAACATGAAGAAAAAAGTATTCATTGGCAAGCAAAGTTCATTTATAGTCACCCATACCTTTAAAAGCCTTATTACTCATTTTAAATAGTTTTGTAATGCCATAATTGATTTTAAG
>NW_018399363.1:10097-10237 GCF_002168275.2 Theobroma umbraticum | reverse complement strand
TGGTTAAAACAGACTAGGATTGAATGTCTACCTTGAGAATCATGAAGAAAAATGTATTCATTGGTAAGAAAAGTCCATTTATGGTCGCCCATACCTTCGAAAGCTGTATTACTCGCTTTAAATAGTTTTGTAATGCCATA
>NW_018399363.1:9953-10087 GCF_002168275.2 Theobroma umbraticum | reverse complement strand
AGTTGAATTTTTCTACATTTTTGGTTGAAACAGACTATAATTGAATGTCTACATTGAGAAACGTAAAGAAAAAGGTATTCTTTGGCAAGAAAAGTCCATTTATAGTCACCTATTCCTTCAAAAGACTTATTACT
>NW_018399363.1:9639-9943 GCF_002168275.2 Theobroma umbraticum | reverse complement strand
GGTTTTATAATCTCAAAATTGATTTAAATTTGAATTCGTTGTACATTTTTGGCTAAAATAGAGTAGAATTGAATGGCTACCATGAGACACATGAAGAAAAAAGCATTTATTGGCAAGAAAAGTCCATTTATAGTCAACCATATCTTCAAAAGCCTTATTACTCGCATTAAATGGTTTTGTAATGCCATAATTGATTTGAAGTTGAATTTTTTTTACATTTTTGGCTAAACAGACTATAATTGAATGTCTACTCGAGAAACGTAAAGAAAAAGGCATTCATTGGCAAGAGAAGTCCATTTATAGT
>NW_018399363.1:8278-9628 GCF_002168275.2 Theobroma umbraticum | reverse complement strand
TCGATAGCCTTATTATTCACTTTAAATAGTTTTATAATCTAAAAATTGATTTAAATTTGGATTCTTTGTACATTTTTGGTTAAAACAGACTAGGATTGATTCTCTACCTTTTGAAACATGAAGAGAAAAGCATTTATTGGCAAGTAAAGTCCATTTATAGTCGCCTATACCTGCAAAAGCCTTATTACTCGCTTTAAATGGTTTTGTAATGCCATAATTGATTTTAACTTGAATTTTTTTATACTTTTAGTTAAAACAGACTATAATTGAATGTCTACCTCGATAAACATAAATAAAAAGACATTCATTGATAAGGAAAGTCCATTTATAGTCACCCATTGCTTCAGAAGTCTTATCAGTCACTTTAAATGGTTTTATAATCTCAAAATTGATTTTAAGTTCAAATTTTTGTGCTTTTCTGGTTAAAACATATTACAATTGAACGTCTACCTCGAGAAACATAAAAAAGAGAGTAGTCATGGGTAAGAGAAGTCCATTTATAGTAAGTCATTCCTTTGAAAGCCTTATTACTCACTTTACATGGTTTTATAATGTCAAAATTGATTTAAATTTGAAATATTTGTGCATTTATGGTTAAAACGGAGTAGAATTGAATGTCTACCTTGAGAACATGAACGAAAACGTATTCATAGATAAGAAAAGTCGATTTATAGTCACCCATAGCTTCAAAAGCCTAATTAATCACTTTAAATGGTATTATATTTTCAAAATTGATTTTAATTTCAAATTTTTTTACTTTTCTAGTTAAAACGTATTATAATTAAATTTCTAACTCAAGAAACATAAAGAAGTAAGCATTCATAGGTAAGAGAAGTCGATTTATAGTCACCCATTCCTTTAAAAGCCTTATTACTCACTTTAAATAATTTTATAATCTCAAAATTGATTTAAATTTGAAATCTTTGTACATTTTTGGTTAAAACAGACTAGAATTGAATGTCTACCTTAAGAAACATGAAGGAAAAAGCATTCATTGCTAAGAAAAGTCCATTTATAGTCACCCATACATTCAAAAGCCTTATTACCCGCTTTTAATTGTTTTGTAATTCCATAATTGATTTTGAATTGAATTTTTTTTACATTTTTAGTTAAACAGACTATAATTGAATGTCTACCTTGAGAGAAAAAGACATTCATTGGCAAGAAAAGTCCATTTATAGTCACTCATTCCTTCAAAAGCCTTATTACTCCCTTTAAATAGTTTTATAATCACAAAATTGATTTAAATTTGAAATCTTTGTACATTTTTTGTTAAAACAGACTAGAATTAAATGGCTACCTTGAGAAACATGAAGAAAAAAGCATTCATTAGTAAGAAAAGTCCATTTA
>NW_018399363.1:7749-7980 GCF_002168275.2 Theobroma umbraticum | reverse complement strand
CCTTATTACTCAGTTTAAATAGTTTTATAATCTCAAAATTGATTTAAATTTGAAGTCTTTGTATATTTTTTGTTAAAACATACTAGAATTGAATGTCTAACTTAAGACACATGAAGAAAAAAGTATTCATTGGCAAGAAAAGTCTATTTATAGTAAACCATACCTTCAAAAGCTTTATTACTTGCTTTAATTGGTTTTGTTATGCGATAATTGATTTTAAGTTGAATTTTT
>NW_018399363.1:7603-7739 GCF_002168275.2 Theobroma umbraticum | reverse complement strand
GGTTGAAACAGACTATAATTGACTGTCTATCTTGAGAAACATAAAGAAAAAGGGATTCATCCGCAAAAAAAGTCCATTTATTGTCACCCATTCCTTCAAGAGCCTTATTACTCACTTTAAATGGTTTTATAATCTC
>NW_018399363.1:6995-7310 GCF_002168275.2 Theobroma umbraticum | reverse complement strand
CGAGAAACATAAAGAAGAAAGCATTCATTGGCAAGAGAAGTCCATTTATAGCCAACCATTCCTTTAAAGGTCTTATTACTCACTTTAAATGATTTTAAAATCAGAAAATTTATTTAAATTTGAAATCTTTACACATTTTTGGTTAAAACAGACTAGAGTTGAATGTCTACCTTGAAAAATATGAAGAAAAAAGTATTCATTGACAAAAAAAGTCCATTTATAGTCACCCACCCATACCTTCAAAAGTCTTATTGCTCTCTTTAAATAGTTTTGTAATGCCATAACTAATTTTAAGTTGAATTTTTTTACATTTTC
>NW_018399363.1:6689-6985 GCF_002168275.2 Theobroma umbraticum | reverse complement strand
GACTATAATTGAATGTCTACCTTAAGAAACATAAGGAAAAAGGTAGTCATTGGCAAGAAAAATCCATTTATAGACACTCATTCTTTCAAGAGCCTTATTACTCAGTTTAAATCGTTTTACAATCTCAAAATTGACTCAAATTTGAATTTTTTTACATTTTTGGTTGAAACAAACTATAATTGAATGTCTATCTTGAGAAATGTAAAGAAAAAGGGCTTTTTCCACAAGAAAAGTCAACTTAAAGTCACCCATTCCTTCAAAAGCCTTATTACTCGCTTTAAATGGTTTTGTAATGC
>NW_018399363.1:6440-6586 GCF_002168275.2 Theobroma umbraticum | reverse complement strand
TTATATTTTTGGTTAAACAGACTATAATTGAATGTCTACCTCGAGAAACATAAAAAAAGGCATTTATTGGTAAAAGGTCCATTTATAGTCACCCATTCCTTTAAGAGCCTTATTACCCACTTTAAATGGTTTTCTAATCTCAAAAT
>NW_018399363.1:6342-6430 GCF_002168275.2 Theobroma umbraticum | reverse complement strand
TTGAATTCTTTGTACATTTTTGGTTAAAAAATGCTAGGATTGAGTATCTAACTTGAGAAACATGAAGAAAAAAGAATTCATTGGCAAG
>NW_018399363.1:6142-6332 GCF_002168275.2 Theobroma umbraticum | reverse complement strand
TTATAGTCACCCATTCCCTCAAAAGCCTTATTACTCAGTTTCAATGGTTTTATAATCTCAAAATTGATTTAAATTTGAATTCTTGTATATTTTTTATTAAAATAGACTAGAATTGAATGTCTAGCTCAAGAAACGGAAAGAAAAAGGCATTCATTGGGAAGAGAAGTCCATTTATAGTCACCCATTCCTT
>NW_018399363.1:5928-6042 GCF_002168275.2 Theobroma umbraticum | reverse complement strand
TTTTTACATTTTTGGTTGAAACAAACTGAAATTGAATGTCTACCTTGAGAAATATAAAGAAAAAGGTATTCTTTGGCAAGAAAAGTCCATTTATAGTCACCCATTCCTTCGAAA
>NW_018399363.1:5570-5831 GCF_002168275.2 Theobroma umbraticum | reverse complement strand
AAAAGCATTTATTGGCAAGAAAAGTCCATTTATAGTCACCCATATCTTCGAAAGCCTTATCACTCGCTTTAAATGGTTTTGTAATGCCATAATTGATTTTAAGTCGAATTGTTTTTACATTTTTAGTTAAACAGACGATAATTGAATGTCTACCTGGAGAAACATAAAGAAAAAGACATTCATTGGTAAGAGAAGTCCATTTATACTCATCTATTCCTTCGAAAGCCTTATTACTCAGTTTAAATGGTTTTATAATCTCAA
>NW_018399363.1:5377-5560 GCF_002168275.2 Theobroma umbraticum | reverse complement strand
AATTTGAATTCTTTGTACATTTTTGGTTAAAACTGACTATGATTGATTGTCTACCTTTAGAAGCACGAAGCAAAAAGCATTCACTGGCAAGAAAAGTCCATTGATAGTCGCCCATACCTTCAAAAACCTTATTACTCGCTTTAAATGATTTTGTAATGGCATAATTGATTTTAAGTTCAATTT
>NW_018399363.1:4984-5157 GCF_002168275.2 Theobroma umbraticum | reverse complement strand
GTCACCCATTGCTTCAAAAGCCTTATCAGTCACTTTAAATGGTTTTATAATCTCCAAATTCATTTTAAGTTCAAATTTTTGTGCTTTTCTGGTTAAAACATATTATAATTGAATGTCTACCCTGAGAAAGATAAAGAAGAGAGCAATCATGGGTAAGAGAAGTCCATTTATAG
>NW_018399363.1:4805-4974 GCF_002168275.2 Theobroma umbraticum | reverse complement strand
CTTTAAAAGCCTTATTACTCACTTTACATGGTTTTATACTCTCAAAATTGATTTAAATTTGAAATCTTTGCACATTTATGGTTAAAATGGAGTAGAATTGAATGTCTACCTTAAAAAACATGAAGGAAAAAGTATTCATTGGCAAGAAAAGTCTATTTATAGTCACCCA
>NW_018399363.1:4228-4625 GCF_002168275.2 Theobroma umbraticum | reverse complement strand
GATTTATAGTCACCCATTCCTTTAAAAGCCTTATTACTCACTTTAAATAATTTTCTAATCTAAAAATTGATTTAAATGTGAAATCTTTGCACATTTTTTTTTAAAACAGACTAGAATTAAATGTCTACCTTGAGAAACATAAAGAGAAAAGCATTCATTGCAAAGAAAAGTTCATTTATAGTCACCCATACCTTCAAAAGCCTTAATACCCGCTTTAAATAGTTTTGTAATTTCATAATTGATTTTGAATTGAATTTTTTTTACATTTTTAGTTAAACATACTATAATTGAATGTCTACCTCGAGAAACGTAAAGAAAAAGACATTCGTTGGCAAGAAAAGCTCATTTATAGTCACCCATTCCTTTAAAAGCCTTATTACTCCCTTTAAATAGTTTT
>NW_018399363.1:4005-4128 GCF_002168275.2 Theobroma umbraticum | reverse complement strand
CTACCTTGAGAAACGTAAAGAAAAAGACATTCATTGACAAGAAAAGTCCATTGAAAGTCACCCATTCCTTCAAAAGCCTTATTACTGCCTTTAAATGGTTTTATAATCTCAAAATTAATTTAA
>NW_018399363.1:3853-3995 GCF_002168275.2 Theobroma umbraticum | reverse complement strand
TTTGTACATTTTTGATTAAAACAGACTAGAATTAAATGTTTACTATAAGAAACATGAAGAAAAAAGCATTCATTGGTAAGAAAAGTCGATTTATAGTCAGCCATACCTTCAAAAGCCTTACTACGCGCTTTAAATGGTTTTG
>NW_018399363.1:3090-3209 GCF_002168275.2 Theobroma umbraticum | reverse complement strand
TTGTTAAAACATATTATAATTGAACATCTAGCTCGAGAAATATAAAGAAAAAAGCATTCATTGGCAAGAGAAGTCCATTTATAGTCACCTATTCCTTTAAAGGTCTTATTACTCACTTT
>NW_018399363.1:2828-2968 GCF_002168275.2 Theobroma umbraticum | reverse complement strand
AAGTATTCATTGGCAAGAAAAGTCCATTTATAGTCACCCATACATTCAAAAGTCCTATTGCTCTCTTTAAATGGTTTTGTAAAGCTATAATTAATTTTAAGTTAAATTTTTTTATATTTTCTATTAAAATAGACTATAAT
>NW_018399363.1:2048-2220 GCF_002168275.2 Theobroma umbraticum | reverse complement strand
TTTATATTCTCAAAATTAATTTTAAGTTCAAATTCTTTAGTTTTCTAATTAAAATATATTATAATTGAACGTCTACCCTGAGAAATATAAAGAAAAGGGCATTCATTAGCAAGAGAATTCCATTTACAGTCACCCACTTATTCAAAAGCCTTATTACTCACTTTAAATGATT
>NW_018399363.1:1571-1722 GCF_002168275.2 Theobroma umbraticum | reverse complement strand
AAAAGGCATTCATTGGCAAGAAAAGTCCATTTATAGTCACTCATTCCTTCAAAAACCTTCATACTCACTTTAAATGCTTTTATAATTTCAAAATTGGTTTAAATTTGAATTCTTTGTACATTTTTGGTTAAAACAGACTAGAATTGAATGT
>NW_018399363.1:1246-1379 GCF_002168275.2 Theobroma umbraticum | reverse complement strand
CTCACTTTAAATAGTTTTGTAATGCCGTAATTGGTTTTAAGTTGAATTTTTTTCTATATTTTTAGTTAAACAGACTATGATTGAATGTTTACCTCTAGAGATGTAAAGAAAAAGGCATTCATTGGCAATAAAA
>NW_018399363.1:596-715 GCF_002168275.2 Theobroma umbraticum | reverse complement strand
TTGGTTAAACATACTAGAATTGAATGTCTACCTTGAGAAACATGAAGGAAAAAGAATTCATTAGTAAGAAAAGTCTATTTATAGTCACCCATTGCTTCAAAAGCCTAATAAATCACTTT
>NW_018399363.1:0-120 GCF_002168275.2 Theobroma umbraticum | reverse complement strand
TGGTTTTATATTCTCAAAATTGATTTTAAGTTCAAATTTTTTTACTTTTCTTGTGAAAACATATTATAATTAAATGACTAGCTCAAGAAACATAAAGAAGTAAGCATTCATAGGTAAGAG
>NW_018399362.1:1727-1838 GCF_002168275.2 Theobroma umbraticum | reverse complement strand
AGGCTACAAATGGTCTTTTCTTATCAATGAATGCTTTTTTCTTCATGATTGTAAAGTCAGACATTCAATTATAGCCTGTTTTAATGAAAAATATAAAAAAATTCAACTTAA
>NW_018399362.1:1481-1609 GCF_002168275.2 Theobroma umbraticum | reverse complement strand
AAATCAATTATGAGATTAGAAAACCATTTAAAGTGAGTAATAGGGCTTTTGAAGCAATGGGAGGCTATAAATAAACTTTTCTTTCCAATGAATGCTTTTTTCTTCACATTTCTTGAAATAGACATTCA
>NW_018399362.1:1042-1155 GCF_002168275.2 Theobroma umbraticum | reverse complement strand
TAGTCTATTTTAATGAAAAATACAAAAAAATTCAACCTAAAATCAATTATGAGATTAGAAAACTATTTAAAGCCTGTAATTAGGCTTTTAAAAAAATAGGTGACTATAAATGG
>NW_018399362.1:915-1032 GCF_002168275.2 Theobroma umbraticum | reverse complement strand
TCAATGAATGCTCTTTTCTTCACGTTTCCTGAGATAGTTATTATATTATAGTCTATTTTAATAAAAAATGTAAAAAAAATCAACTTAAAATCAATTGTTAGATTATAAAACCATTTA
>NW_018399362.1:259-385 GCF_002168275.2 Theobroma umbraticum | reverse complement strand
AAAGTAAGTAAATAAGGCTTTTGAAGGAATGAGAGGCTGTAAATAGACTTTTTTCTCAATGAATGCCTTTTCCTTTACATTTTTCAAGGGAGATATTCAATTATACTCTGGTTTAATGAAAAATGT
>NW_018399362.1:0-123 GCF_002168275.2 Theobroma umbraticum | reverse complement strand
TTTCTTCACGATTTGCAAGGCAGGTATTGAATTATAGCCTATTTTAACAAAAAAAATGTAAAAAAAATTAACTTAAAATCAATTATGAGAGTAGAAAACCATTTAAAGCGAGTAATAAGGCTT
>NW_018399361.1:1134-1248 GCF_002168275.2 Theobroma umbraticum | reverse complement strand
AAAATAGACAATAATAGAATGTCTATGTTGAGAAACATGAAGAAAAGAGCATTCGTTGGCAACAAAAGTCCATTTATAGTCACCCATTCCTTCAAAAGACTTATTGCTCGCTTT
>NW_018399361.1:666-824 GCF_002168275.2 Theobroma umbraticum | reverse complement strand
CCTTTTTACTCGTTCTAAATAGTTTTATAATCTCATAATTGATTTTAAGTTCAACTGTTTTACATTTTTCATTAAAACAAACTATAATTGGATGTTTGCTTTGAGTAGCATGAAGAAAAAAATCATTTATTGGCAAGAAAAGTCTATTTACAGCCTCC
>NW_018399361.1:570-656 GCF_002168275.2 Theobroma umbraticum | reverse complement strand
AAAGCCTTATTACTCACTTTAAATGGTTTTATAAATCTAATAATTGATTTTAAGTTGAATTTTTTTACATTTTTTATTAAAACAGA
>NW_018399361.1:0-136 GCF_002168275.2 Theobroma umbraticum | reverse complement strand
ATTATTCGCTTTAAATGGTTCTATAATCTAATAATTGATTTTAAGTTGAATTTTCTTACATTTTTATTAAAACGAACAATAATTAAATGTCTATCTCAAGAAACGTGAAGGAAAAAGTATTAATTATAAAGAAAAG
>NW_018399360.1:1111-1258 GCF_002168275.2 Theobroma umbraticum | reverse complement strand
ACTATAAATGGACTTTTCTTGCCAATGAATGCCTTTTTCTTCATGGTTCTTGAGACAGACATTCAATTATAATCTATTTTAGCCAAAAATGTAAAAAAATTTAAGTTAAAATCAATTATAAGATTATAAAACAATTTAAAATGAGTA
>NW_018399360.1:605-809 GCF_002168275.2 Theobroma umbraticum | reverse complement strand
AAAATGTAAAAAAATTCAACTTAAAATCACTTATGGGTTTATAAAACAATTTAAAGCGAGTAATAAGACTTTTGAAGGAATGGGTGACTCCAAAAGACTTTTCTTCTCAATGAATTACTTTTTCTACATGTTCTTCGAGGTAAGCATTTAATTATAATCCATTTTAATGAAAAACATAAAAAAATTCAGCTTAAAATCAATTAT
>NW_018399360.1:168-300 GCF_002168275.2 Theobroma umbraticum | reverse complement strand
GTAATAAGACTTTTGAATGAATGGGTGACTATAAATGGACTTTTCTTTCCAATGAATGGCTTTTTCTTCATGTTTCTCGAGGTAGAGATTCAATTATAGTCTGTTTGAACCAAAAATGTAAAAAAAATCAAC
>NW_018399360.1:0-144 GCF_002168275.2 Theobroma umbraticum | reverse complement strand
AATAATTTAAAGCAAGTAATAATACTTTTAAAGGAATAGATAACTATAAATGGATTTTTCTTTATGAATGCCCTTTTCATCACGTTTCTAGAGGTAGACATTCAATTATAGTCTACTTTAACCAAAAATATAAAAAATTTAACT
>NW_018399359.1:9255-9340 GCF_002168275.2 Theobroma umbraticum | reverse complement strand
TTTTCTTCATGTTTCCTAAGGGAGGCACTTAATTGTAATCTATTTTAATAAAAACGGTAAAAAAATTCTACTTATTATGAGATTA
>NW_018399359.1:9056-9245 GCF_002168275.2 Theobroma umbraticum | reverse complement strand
TAAAGCGTGTAATAAGGCTTTTAAAGGTGTGGGTGACTATAAATAGACTTTTCGTACCAATGGATATCTTCTTCTTCACGTTTCTCAAGGTAGATATTCAATTATAATCTATTGTAATAAAAAATGTAAAAAAAATCAACTTAAATTCAATTAGGAGGTTATAAAATCATTTAAAGCGTGTAATAAGGC
>NW_018399359.1:8913-9043 GCF_002168275.2 Theobroma umbraticum | reverse complement strand
GGTTACTATAAATGGACTTTTCTTACCAATGGATATCTTTTTCTTCACGTTACTTGAGGTAGACAATCAATTATAATCTATTAATAAAAAATATAAAAAAACTCAACTTAAAATCAATTATGAGATTATA
>NW_018399359.1:8749-8903 GCF_002168275.2 Theobroma umbraticum | reverse complement strand
AACCGAATAATAAGGCTTTCGAATGCATGGGTGACTATATATGGACTTTTCTTAACAATGAATGGCTTTTTCTTTACATTTGTCGAGACAGACATTCAATTATTATTTGTTTTACTCAAACATGTGAAAAAATTCAACTTAAAATCATTTATGA
>NW_018399359.1:8379-8739 GCF_002168275.2 Theobroma umbraticum | reverse complement strand
CCATTTAAAGTAAGTAATAAGGCTTTTCAAGGCATGGGTGACTATAAGTAGACTTTTCTTGCCAATGAATATCTTGTTCTGAACGTTTTCAAAGGTAGGCATTCAATTATAATCTGTTTTAATAAAAAATATAAAAAAAGTTAACAAAAAATTAATTATGAGATTATAAAACCTTTTGAAGCGGGTAATAAGGCTTTTGAAGGCTTAGGTGACTACAAATAGGCTTTCTTTACCAATGAATGGCTTTTTCTTCATGTTTCCTTTGGTAGACATTCAACTGTGACCTGTTTTAGTCAAAAATGTAAAAAAATTCAACTGAAAGTCAATTATGAGATTATAAAACCATTTAAAGCAAGTAAT
>NW_018399359.1:8262-8369 GCF_002168275.2 Theobroma umbraticum | reverse complement strand
AAGGAATGGGTGACCATAAATAGACTTTTCTTGCCAATGAATCACTTTTTTTACAAGTTTCCTAAGGCAGACATTCAATTATTATCTGTTTTAACTAAAAATGAAAA
>NW_018399359.1:8102-8248 GCF_002168275.2 Theobroma umbraticum | reverse complement strand
AATCAATTATGGGATTATAAAACCATTTAGAGCGAGTAAAAAAGCTTTCGAAGGTATGGGTGACTTTAAATGGACCTTTCTTGCCAATGAGTATCTTTTTCATCATGTTTTTCGAGGTAAACAATCAATTATAATCTGTTTTAATA
>NW_018399359.1:7869-8092 GCF_002168275.2 Theobroma umbraticum | reverse complement strand
AAAAATTCAACTTCAAATCAATTATGAGATTATAACACCATTTAAAGCGAGTAATATAGCTTTTGAAGGCTTGGGTGGCTGTAAATAGGCTTTTCTTGCCAATGAATGGGTTTTTCTTCACATTTCCTTAAGAGAACTTTCAACTGTAATCTGTTTTAAACAAAATATAAAAAAATTCAACTTAAAATCAATTATGAGATAATAAAAACATTTAAAGTGAGTA
>NW_018399359.1:7450-7736 GCF_002168275.2 Theobroma umbraticum | reverse complement strand
GCTTTTTCTTTATGTTTCTCGAGGTAACATTTAATTATAATCTGTTTTAACTAAAAATGTAAACACTTTCAACTTAAAATCAATTATGTGATTATAAAACCATTTAAAGCAAGTAATAAGGTTGTTGAAGTTATATGTGACTATAAATGGACTTTTCTTGCTAATGACTGACTTTCTCTACATGTTTTCAATGGCAGATTTACAATTATTATCTGTTTTAACGAAAAATGTAAAAAAAAATTTGCTTAAAATCATTTATGAGATTATAAAAACATTTAAAGTGAAT
>NW_018399359.1:7136-7259 GCF_002168275.2 Theobroma umbraticum | reverse complement strand
TAAGGCTTTTTAAGGGATGGGTGACTATAAGTAGACTTCTCCTACCAATGAATGACTCTTTCTTCATATTTCTTAAGGTAGACATTCAATTATTATCTGTTTTACCCAAAAATGTAAAAAAAT
>NW_018399359.1:6980-7110 GCF_002168275.2 Theobroma umbraticum | reverse complement strand
TAAAGCCATTTAAAGCGAGTAATAAGACTTTTGAAGGCATGGGTGACTATAAATGAATTTTTCTTGCTAATGAATAGTCTTTTCTTCACGTTTCTTAAGGTAGACATTTAATTATAATCTGTTTTAACAA
>NW_018399359.1:6825-6970 GCF_002168275.2 Theobroma umbraticum | reverse complement strand
TTTTTCTTCATGTTTCCCAAGGTGGACAAGCAATTATTATCTGTTCTAATGAAAAATATAAAAAAAATTTTTGAAAATCAATTATGAGATGATAAAAATATTTAAAGCAAGTAATAAAGCTTTTGAAAGTATGGGTGGCTACAAA
>NW_018399359.1:6583-6725 GCF_002168275.2 Theobroma umbraticum | reverse complement strand
AATTGATTTTAAGTTGAACTTTTTTTCATTTTTCGTTAAACCAGATAACAATTAAATGTCTGCTTCAGAAACATGAAGAAAAAGCTACTCATTGACAAGAAAAGTCCTTTTGTAGCCACCCATACTTTCAAAAGCTTTATTA
>NW_018399359.1:6436-6569 GCF_002168275.2 Theobroma umbraticum | reverse complement strand
TTTTATCATCTCATAATTGATTTTAAGAAAATTTTTTTACATTTTTCATTAAAATAGATAATAATTGCATGCCCACCTCAGGAAACATGAAGAAAAAGTTATTCATTGACAGGAAAAGTCCATTTATAGTCAC
>NW_018399359.1:5777-5899 GCF_002168275.2 Theobroma umbraticum | reverse complement strand
GGTTAAAACAAATAATAATTGAATGTTTGGCTTCGAAAACATGAAGAAAAAGCCCTTCATTGGTAAAAAAGTTCCATTTATGGTCACCCATGATTTCAAAAGCCTTATTATTCACTTTAAAT
>NW_018399359.1:5516-5767 GCF_002168275.2 Theobroma umbraticum | reverse complement strand
TCTCATAAATGATTTTAAGCAAATTTTTTATATATTTTTTATTAAAATAGATAATAATTATATATCTGCCATCGGAAACATGTAGAGAAAGTCAGTCATTAGCAAGAAAAGTCCATTTATAGTCACCTATAAGTTCAACAGCCTTATTACTTGCTTTATATGGGTTTATAATCACATAATTGATTTTAAGTTGAACGTGTTTACATTATTAGTTAAAACAGATTATAATTAAATGTTACCTCGAGAAACAT
>NW_018399359.1:5150-5275 GCF_002168275.2 Theobroma umbraticum | reverse complement strand
TAATAATTGAATGTTTGCCTTGAGAAATATAAAGAAAAAGCCATTTATTGGTAAGAAAAGTCTATTTATAGTCACCCAAGCCTTCAAAAGTCTTATTACTCGCTTTAAATGTTTTTATAATATCA
>NW_018399359.1:4969-5050 GCF_002168275.2 Theobroma umbraticum | reverse complement strand
ATTTTAACTAAAAATGTAAAAAAGTTCAACTTAAAATCAATTATGATATTATAATAACATTTAAAGCGAGTAATAAGGCTT
>NW_018399359.1:4835-4959 GCF_002168275.2 Theobroma umbraticum | reverse complement strand
GGGTGACTATAAATAGACTTTTCTTACCAATAAATGGATTTTTCTTCATGTTTCTCAAGTCAAACATTCAATTATTATCTGTTTTATCCAAAAATGTGAAAAACTTCAACTTAAAATCAATTAT
>NW_018399359.1:4661-4825 GCF_002168275.2 Theobroma umbraticum | reverse complement strand
AACCATTTAAAGAGAGTAATAAGACTTTTGAAGGTATGGGTGACTATAAGTGGACTTTTCTTGTCGATGAATAGCTTTTTCTTTATGTTTCTAGAGGTAACATTTAATTATAATCTGTTTTAACTAAAAATGTAAACACGTTCAACTTAAAATCAATTATGTGA
>NW_018399359.1:4481-4651 GCF_002168275.2 Theobroma umbraticum | reverse complement strand
ATTTAAAGCAAGTAATAAGGCTGTTGAAGTTATAGGTGACTATAAATGGATTTTTCTTGCTAATTAGTGACTTTCTCTACATGTTTCCGATCATAGATATATAATTATTATCTGTTTTAATGAAAAATATAAAAAAATTTGCTTAAAATCATTTATGAGATTATAAAAAC
>NW_018399359.1:4317-4471 GCF_002168275.2 Theobroma umbraticum | reverse complement strand
AATAATAAGGCTTTTGAAAGCATGGGTGACTATAAATGGACTTTTTTGCCAATGAAAGGCTTTTTCTTCATGTTTTGAAGCCAAACATTCAATTATTATTTGTTTTAACCAAAAAATTAAAAAAATTCAACTTAAAATCAATTATGAGATTATA
>NW_018399359.1:4177-4298 GCF_002168275.2 Theobroma umbraticum | reverse complement strand
ATAAGGCTTTTGAAGGGATGGGTGACTATAAGTAGACTTCTCCTACCAATGAATAGCTCTTTCTTCATATTTCTTGAAGTAAACATTCAATTATTATCTGTTTTACCCAAAAATGTAAAAA
>NW_018399359.1:3943-4117 GCF_002168275.2 Theobroma umbraticum | reverse complement strand
AAAGCCATTTAAAGCGAGTAATAAGACTTTTGAAGGTATGGGTGACTATAAATGAATTTTTCTTACTAAAGAATAGTTTTTTCTTCATGTTTCTCGAGGTGGACATGCAATTATTATCTGTTTTAATGAAAAATGTAAAAAAATTTTCTTAAAATCAATTATGAGATGATAAAA
>NW_018399359.1:3776-3927 GCF_002168275.2 Theobroma umbraticum | reverse complement strand
ATAAAGCTTTTGAAAGTATGGGTGGCTACAAAAGGACTTTTCTTGTCAATGAATGGCTTTTTCTTCATGTTTCCTGAAGTAGACATTTAGTTGTTATCTGGTTTAATGAAAAAAGAAAAAAAGTTCAACTTAAAATCAATTATGTGATTAT
>NW_018399359.1:3683-3766 GCF_002168275.2 Theobroma umbraticum | reverse complement strand
AAAGCAAGTAATAAGGCTTTTGAAGGCATGGTAACTATAAATGGACTTTTCTTACCAATGAATGGCTTTTTCTTCATGTTTTC
>NW_018399359.1:3338-3583 GCF_002168275.2 Theobroma umbraticum | reverse complement strand
AAAGTCCTTTTGTAGCCACCCATACTTTCAAAAGCTTTATTACTCGCTTTAAATATTTTTATCATCTCATAATTGATTTTAAGAAAATTTTTTTATTTTTTTCATTAAAACAGATAATAATTGCATGTCCACCTCGGGAAACATGAAGAAAAAGCTATTCATTGGTAGGAAAAGTCCATTTATAGTCACCAATGCCTTCAAAAGTCTTATTACTCGCTTTAAATAGTTTTATAATCTCATAATTG
>NW_018399359.1:3186-3318 GCF_002168275.2 Theobroma umbraticum | reverse complement strand
TACATTTTTGGTTAAAATAGATTATAATTAAATGTTTACCTTGAGAAACGTGAAGAAAAAACTATTCATTAGTAAGAAAATGTTATTTATAGTCACCCATGCCTTCAAAAGTCTTATTACTCGCTTTAAATG
>NW_018399359.1:3060-3176 GCF_002168275.2 Theobroma umbraticum | reverse complement strand
CTCATAATTGATTTTAAGTTGAATTGTTTTACATTTTTGGGTAAAACAGAGAATAATTGAATGTCTACCTCAAGAAATATGAAAAAAGAGCCATTCATTGGTAGGAGAAGTCTACT
>NW_018399359.1:2846-3050 GCF_002168275.2 Theobroma umbraticum | reverse complement strand
CATCCCTTCAAAAGCCTTATTACTTGCTTTAAATGTTTTGATAATCTCATAATTAATTTTAAGTTGAATTTTTTTAATTTTTTGGTTAAAACAAATAATAATTGAATGTCTGGCTTTAGAAACATGAAGAAAAAGCTATTCATTGAAAAAAAAAGTCCATTTATAGTCACCCATGCTTTTAAAAGCCTTATTATTCACTTTAAA
>NW_018399359.1:2662-2836 GCF_002168275.2 Theobroma umbraticum | reverse complement strand
ATCTCATAAATGATTTTAAGCAATTTTGTTTTACATTTTTCGTTAAAACAGATAATAATTGTATATTTGCCATCGAAAACATGTACAGAAAGTCACTCATTAGCGAGAAAAGTCCATTTATAGTAACCTATAACTTCAACAGCCTTATTACTTGCTTTAAATGGTTTTATAATC
>NW_018399359.1:2269-2458 GCF_002168275.2 Theobroma umbraticum | reverse complement strand
ATAATTGATTTTAAGTTGAATTTTTTTATATTTTGGTTAAAACAGATTACAGTTGAAAGTTCGCCTAAGGAAATGTGAAGAAAAACCCATTCATTGGCAAGAAAAGCCTATTTAAAGTCACCCAAGCCTTCAAAAGCTATATTACTCGCTTTAAATAGTTTTATAATCACATAATTGATTTGAAGTTGA
>NW_018399359.1:2110-2259 GCF_002168275.2 Theobroma umbraticum | reverse complement strand
ATTTTTTATTAAAACAGATTATAATTGATTGTTTACCTCGGAAAACATGATGAAAAAGATATTCATTGGCAAGAAAGATCCATTTACAGTCACCCATGCCTTCGAAAGCTTTTTTACTCGCTCTAAATGGTTTTATAATCCCATAATTG
>NW_018399359.1:1982-2100 GCF_002168275.2 Theobroma umbraticum | reverse complement strand
GAATGTTTTTTCATTTTTAGTTAAAACAGATAATAATTGAATGTCTGCCTCAGGAAACTTCAAAAAAAAGCCATTCATTGGCAAGAAAAGTCTATTTATGGTCACTCATTCCTTCAAA
>NW_018399359.1:1269-1963 GCF_002168275.2 Theobroma umbraticum | reverse complement strand
AATGGTTTTATAATATCATAATTGACTTTAAGTTGAATTTTTTTACATTTTTGACTAAAACAGGTCACAGTTGAATGTTTGCCAAAGGAAACATGAAGAAAAAAGCCATTTCATTGGTAAAGAAAAGCCTATTTGTAGTCACCCAAGCCTTCAGAAGCTTTATTACCCACTTTAAAAGGTTTTATAATCTCATAATTAATTCAAGGCTAAATTTTTTTACATTTTTATTAAAACATATTATAATTCATTATTTAACTTGGGAAATGAGAAGAAAAAGATATTCATTGGTAGGAAAAGTCCATTTGTAGTCACCCATGGCTTCAAAAGCCTTATTACCCACTTTAAATATTTTTCTAATCTCATACTTGACTTTAAGTAGAATTGTTTTTCATTTTTGGCTAAAGCAGATTACAGTTGAATGTTTGCCTAAGGAAACTCGAAGAAAAAGCCATTCATTAGCAAGAAAAGCTTATTTATAGTCACCCAAGTCTTCGAAAGCCTTATTCATCGTTTAAATGGTTTTATAATGCCATAATTGATTTGAAGTTGAGTTTTTTTACATTTTTTCTTAAAACAAATTGTAATTGGATGTCTACCTAGAGAAATGTGAAGAAAAAGATATTCATTGGCAAGAAAAGTCCATTTGTAGTCACTTGTACATTTAAAAGCCATATTACTCATTTTAAATGGTTTT
>NW_018399359.1:891-1259 GCF_002168275.2 Theobroma umbraticum | reverse complement strand
AATTGACTTTAAGTTGAATTTTGTTTTCAATTTTGGTTAAAACAGACTATAATTAAATGTCTACCTTGAGGAACATGAAGAAAAAGTGATTCATTGGGAAGAAAAGTTCATTTATAGCCACCTATACCCTCAAAAGCCTTATTACTCGCTTTAAATGGTTTCATAATCTCATATTGGACTTTAGGTTGAATTTTTTTATATATTTGGTTAAAACAAATTATGTTTGAATGTCTACATAAGGAAACCTAAAGAAAAAGCCATTTATTGGCAAGTAAAGCCTATTTACAATCACACAAGCCTTCGGAAAGCTTGTTACTCACTTTAAATGGCTTTATAATCTCATAATTGATTTAAAGTTGAATTTTTTA
>NW_018399359.1:809-881 GCF_002168275.2 Theobroma umbraticum | reverse complement strand
TAAAACAGATTATAATTGAATGTCTACCTTAGAAAACAAGAAATAAAAGATATTCATTGGCAAGAAAAGTCC
>NW_018399359.1:577-799 GCF_002168275.2 Theobroma umbraticum | reverse complement strand
ACCTATGTCTTCAAAAGCCTTATTACCCGCTTTAAATGGTTTTATAGCTCATAATTGACTGTAAGTTGAATGTTTTTTTATTTTTGGTTAAAACAGATTACAGTTGAATGTCTGCCTAAGGAAACATGAAGAAAAAGCACTTTATTGGCAAGAAAAGCCTATTTATGGTCACTCAAGCCTTCAAAAGCCTTATTACTCGCTTTAAATGGTTTTACAATCTCA
>NW_018399359.1:0-187 GCF_002168275.2 Theobroma umbraticum | reverse complement strand
TAAATGGTTTTACAATCTCATAATTGATTTGAAGTTGAATTTTTTTACATTTTTTATTAAAATAAATTATAATTAAATTTCTTACTAGGGAAACATGAAGAAAAAGATATTCATTGGCAAAAAAGTCCATTTGTAGTCACCTATGCCTTCAAAAGCCTTATTACTCACTTTAAATGGTTTTATAATC
>NW_018399358.1:1339-1446 GCF_002168275.2 Theobroma umbraticum | reverse complement strand
GAATATCTATCTCAAGAAACATGAAGAAAAGAGCATTCATTGATAAGAAAAGTCCATTTATGCTCACCTATTCCTTCAAAAGCCTAATTACACGCTTTAAATAGTTT
>NW_018399358.1:1209-1329 GCF_002168275.2 Theobroma umbraticum | reverse complement strand
TAATTGATTTTAAGTTGAATTTTTTTACATTTTTCATTAAAACGGGCTATAATTGAATGTCGAACGCAAGAAACATGAAGAAAAGAGCATTCATTGGCAAGAAAAGTTTATATATAGCCT
>NW_018399358.1:664-1035 GCF_002168275.2 Theobroma umbraticum | reverse complement strand
TCACTTTAAATGGTTTTCTAATCTCATAATTGATTTTAACTTAAATTTTTTTACTTTTTTGATTAAAACAGACAATAATTGAATGTCTTCTCGAGAAACATGTAGGAAAAAGTATTCATTATCAAGAAAAGTTCATTTATAGTCACCTATTTCTTCAAAAGCCTTATTACTCGCTTTTAATGGTTTTCTAGTTTCATAATTGATTTTAAGTTGAATTTTTTTCCATTTTTTGTTAAAACAGGCTATATTTGAATGTCTGCCTTGAGAATCATGAAGAAAAAAGCATTCATTGATAACAAAAATCTATTTATAGCTTTTCAGTCTTTCAACAGCCTTTTTACTCATTCTAAATGGTTTTATAATCTCATAAT
>NW_018399358.1:107-251 GCF_002168275.2 Theobroma umbraticum | reverse complement strand
TTTTACATTTTTTATTAAAACAGAGTATAATTGAATGTCTACCTTGAGAAATGTAAAAAAAAAAGGCATTCATTGCCAAGAAAAGTCTATTTATAGCCTCTCATTCCTTCGAATGCCTTATTACTTGCTTTAAATGGTTATATA
>NW_018399358.1:0-97 GCF_002168275.2 Theobroma umbraticum | reverse complement strand
TGATTTCAACTAGAATTTTTTTACATTTTTTATTCAAATAGACAATAATTGACTGTCTATCTCAAGAAATGTGAAGACAAAAGTATTCATTGGCAAG
>NW_018399357.1:3016-3135 GCF_002168275.2 Theobroma umbraticum | reverse complement strand
AATTGATTTTAAGTTGAATTTTTTTATATTTCTCATTAAAACATATTATAATTGTATATTTACCTTAAGAAACATGAAGAAACAAACATTCATTGACAAGAAAAGTCTATTTAGAGTCA
>NW_018399357.1:2594-2747 GCF_002168275.2 Theobroma umbraticum | reverse complement strand
TTTTAAGTTGAATTTTTTTACATTTTTTGTTAAAATAGACTATAATTGAATGCTGCCTCGGTAAACGTACAGAAAAACCATTCATTCAGAACAGAAGTCTATTTATAGTCACCCATTCCTTCAAAAGGCTTATTGCTCGATTTAAATTGTTTT
>NW_018399357.1:2395-2519 GCF_002168275.2 Theobroma umbraticum | reverse complement strand
ATTTTTTATTAAAACAGACTATAATTAAATACTTACCTTCACAAACATGCAAAAAAAGCTATTTATTGAGAAAAAAGTCCATTTATAGTCATCCATTCCTTTAAAAGGCTTATTACTTGCTTTA
>NW_018399357.1:2017-2151 GCF_002168275.2 Theobroma umbraticum | reverse complement strand
TTTACATTTTTAGTTAAAACAGACTATAATTAAAGGCTTGCCTTGAGAAACATGTAAAAAAAGCTATTCATTGAGAAAACAAGTCCATTTATAGTCACCCATTCCTTTAAAAGGCTTATTATTCGCTTTAAATG
>NW_018399357.1:1807-1924 GCF_002168275.2 Theobroma umbraticum | reverse complement strand
AGAGTCACCCATTCCTTCAAAAGGCTTAGTACTGGCTTTAAAGAGTTTTATAATATCATAATGGATTTGAAGTTGAATTTTTTTACATTTTTTGTTAAAACAGACTATAATTGAATG
>NW_018399357.1:1141-1247 GCF_002168275.2 Theobroma umbraticum | reverse complement strand
AGAAAAGCCCATTTAGAGTCACCCATTCCTTCAAAAAGCTTATTACTCGCTTTATATAATTTTATAATCTCATAATTGATTTTAAGTTGAATTGTTTTATATTTTT
>NW_018399357.1:965-1131 GCF_002168275.2 Theobroma umbraticum | reverse complement strand
AACTATAATTAAATGCTTGCCTCAAAAAATGTGCAAAAAAAGCTATTCGTTGAGGAAAAAAGTCCATTTATTATCGTCCATTTCTTCAAAAAGCTTATTAGTCGCTTTAAATAGTTTAATAATCTCACAATTGATTTTAAGTTAAATTTTTTTATATTTTTGATTA
>NW_018399357.1:825-955 GCF_002168275.2 Theobroma umbraticum | reverse complement strand
TAATTGAATGTCTACCTCGAAAAACATGAAGAAACAAGCATTCATTGGTAAGAAAAGTCCTTTTAGAGTCGCCCACTCCTTTAAAAAGCTTATTACTCGCTTTAAATAGTTTTATAATCTCGTAATTGAT
>NW_018399357.1:595-758 GCF_002168275.2 Theobroma umbraticum | reverse complement strand
TTAAGTTGAATTTTTTTACATTTTTTGTTAAAACATACTATAAATGAATGTTTTCCTGGAGAAACGTCCAAAAAAAGCTATTCTTTGGGAAGAGAAGTTCATTTATAGTCACTTATTCCTTTAAAAAGGCTTATTACTCGCTTTAAATGGGTTTATAATCTCA
>NW_018399357.1:474-585 GCF_002168275.2 Theobroma umbraticum | reverse complement strand
TAAGTTGAATTTTTTTACATTTGTGATTAAAAGATACTATAATTGAATGTCTACCTGGAGAAACGTGAAGAAGCAAGCATTCTTTGACAAGAAAAGTTCATTTAGAGTCAC
>NW_018399357.1:0-147 GCF_002168275.2 Theobroma umbraticum | reverse complement strand
CATTGATTGAGAGGAAAAGTCCATTTATAGTCACCTATTCCTTCAAAAGGTTTACTCGCTTTAAATAGTTTTGAAATTTCATAATTAATTTTAAGTTGAATTTTTTTACATTTTTCATTAAAACTTACTATAATTGAATGTCTACCT
>NW_018399356.1:1484-1619 GCF_002168275.2 Theobroma umbraticum | reverse complement strand
AGATTATAATTGTATGTTTATCCCAAGAAATGAGAAGAAAAAGATATCCATTAGCAAGAAAAGTCCATTTATAGTCACCTGTGCCTTCGAAAGCCTTATTACTCACTTTAAATGGTTTTTTAATGTCATAATTAG
>NW_018399356.1:1051-1164 GCF_002168275.2 Theobroma umbraticum | reverse complement strand
CTGACTCAAGAAATGTGAAGAAAAAGATATCCATTGGCAAGAAAAGTTCATTTATAGTTACCCAAGTCTTCGAAAGCCTTATTACTCGCTTTAAATGCTTTTTTAACCTCATA
>NW_018399356.1:445-587 GCF_002168275.2 Theobroma umbraticum | reverse complement strand
GTTGAATGTTTTTACATTTTTTATTAAAATAGATTATAATTGAATACCTACCTCTAGAAACGTGAAGAAAAATATATCCATTGGTAAAAAAAGTTCATTTATAGTCACCCATGCTTTCAAAAGCCTTATTACTCGCTTTAAA
>NW_018399356.1:0-119 GCF_002168275.2 Theobroma umbraticum | reverse complement strand
GGTTTTAAGTTAAAATTTTTTATAATTTATATTAAAACAGATTATAATTGAATGCTTACCTTAAGAAACATGAGGAAAAAGATATCCATTAGCAAGAAAAGTCTATTTATAGTCACCCA
>NW_018399355.1:968-1098 GCF_002168275.2 Theobroma umbraticum | reverse complement strand
TTTAGTTAACACAGGCTATAATTGAATCTTTATCTTGAGAAACAAAAAGAAAAATGCATTCATTCACAAGAAAAGTCTGTTTATAGTCATCCATTCCTTCGAAAGCCTTATTATTCGCTTTAAATGATTT
>NW_018399355.1:829-958 GCF_002168275.2 Theobroma umbraticum | reverse complement strand
TAATTGATTTTAAGTTGAATTTTTTTATGTTTTTGTCTAAAACATACTATAATTGAATGTCTAGCTTGAAAAACATGAAGAAACAAGCATTCATTGGGAAGAAAAGTCCATTTATAGTCACTCATTCCT
>NW_018399355.1:617-687 GCF_002168275.2 Theobroma umbraticum | reverse complement strand
TTCCTTAAAAAGCCTTATTACTCACTTTAAATGGTTTGGTAATCTCATAATTGATTTTAAGTTGAATTTT
>NW_018399355.1:105-230 GCF_002168275.2 Theobroma umbraticum | reverse complement strand
AACACACTATAATTGAATGTCTAGATTGAGAAACATGAAGAAAAAAGTATTCATTGACAAGAAAAGTCCATTAATAGTTACCCATTCTTTAAAAAACCTTATTGCTCACTTTAAATGGTTTTGTA
>NW_018399355.1:0-95 GCF_002168275.2 Theobroma umbraticum | reverse complement strand
TGATTTTAAGTTGAATTTTCTTGCATTTTTAGTTAAAACAGATAATAATTGAATGTTTACCTTGAGAAACAAGAAGAAAAAAGCATTCATTGGGA
>NW_018399354.1:2161-2300 GCF_002168275.2 Theobroma umbraticum | reverse complement strand
AGGAATGGGTGACTATAAATGGACTTTTCTTGTCAATGAATACTTTTTTCTTCAAGTTTCTCAAGGTAGACATTCAATTGTAATCTTTTTTAATCAAAAATGTAAAAACAATTCAACTTAAAATCAATTATGAGATTAT
>NW_018399354.1:1859-2005 GCF_002168275.2 Theobroma umbraticum | reverse complement strand
AATTATGAGATTATAAAACTATTTAATGCGAGTAATAAAGCTTTTAAAGGAATGCGTGATTATAAATGGACTTTTTTTCCTAATAAATTACTTTCTCTTCACTTTTTTAAGGTACACATTAAATTATATTATGTTTTAACCAAAAA
>NW_018399354.1:1528-1692 GCF_002168275.2 Theobroma umbraticum | reverse complement strand
ACATTCAATTACAATTTGTTTTAACCAAAAATGTAAAAAAATACAACTCAAAATCAATTTTGAGATCATAAAACCTTTTAAAGGGAATAATAAGGCTTTCAAGGGCACGAGTGATGATAACTAAACTTTTCTTTCCAATGAATTCCATTTTCTTCATATTTTTC
>NW_018399354.1:888-1056 GCF_002168275.2 Theobroma umbraticum | reverse complement strand
TAGTCAATAAATAACTTTTTCTTTATGTTTCCAGAGGCAGACATATAATTATTACCTTTTTTAACAAAAAATATAAAAAACTCAACTTAAAATCAATTATGAGATTGTAAAACTATTTAATGCGAGTAATAAAGCTTTTAAAGGAATGGGAGACTATAAATAGACTTT
>NW_018399354.1:613-737 GCF_002168275.2 Theobroma umbraticum | reverse complement strand
TGCCAATGAATAGTTTTTTCTTCTCGTTTCTTGAGATAGACGTTCAATCATAATTTATTTTAACCAAAACTGTAAAAAAATACAACTTAAAATCAATTTTGAGATTATAAAACTATTTAAAACG
>NW_018399354.1:464-590 GCF_002168275.2 Theobroma umbraticum | reverse complement strand
TGGTGATGATGAATGAACTTTTCTTCCCAATGAATTTCATTTTCTTCAGATTTTCCAATGTAGACATTGAATTATAAACTGTTTTAACAAAAAATGTAAAAAAAATTCAACATAAAATCAATTATA
>NW_018399354.1:0-121 GCF_002168275.2 Theobroma umbraticum | reverse complement strand
AAGCTTTTAAAGGAATGGGAGACTATAAATGGACTTTTCTTCCCTATGAATGGCGTTTGCTTCACGTTTTTGAAGGTAGACAATCAATTATAATCTGTTTTAACTAAAAATATAAAAATAT
>NW_018399353.1:1266-1379 GCF_002168275.2 Theobroma umbraticum | reverse complement strand
CCATTCCTTCAAAAGCTTTATTACTCGATTTAAATGGTTTTATAATCTCATAATCAGTTTTAAGTTGAATTTTTTTGCATTTTCCTTTAAAACAGACTATAATTGAATGTCTA
>NW_018399353.1:1055-1220 GCF_002168275.2 Theobroma umbraticum | reverse complement strand
TTTAGGGTTCAATTGTTTTTACATTATTGGTTAAAAAAGATTATAATTGAATGTTTAGCTCAAGTAACATAAAGAAAATGCTATTCATAGTGAAGAAAAGTCCATTTATATTCACCCATTCCTTCAAAAACCTTATTACTCACTTTAAATGGTTTTATAATCTCA
>NW_018399353.1:602-877 GCF_002168275.2 Theobroma umbraticum | reverse complement strand
AATTGTTTTATAATCTCATAATTGATTTTGAGTTGAATTTTTCCACTTTTTTGATTAAAAAAGACTATAATTGAATATTCACATCAAGAATTGTGAAGAAACAAGCATTCATTGGCAAGAAAAGTCCATTTATAGACTCTTATTCCTTCAAAAACTTTATTACTCTGTTTAAATTGTTTGATAATATCATAATTTATTTTAAGCTAACTTTTTTCACATTTTTTGTTAAAACAAACTATAATTGAATGCTTACCTTGGGAAACATGTAGAAAAAA
>NW_018399353.1:284-405 GCF_002168275.2 Theobroma umbraticum | reverse complement strand
ACCAAGAGAAACGTAAAGAAACAAGCATTCATTGACAATAAAAGTCCATTTATAGCCTCTTATTCTTTCAAAAGCCTTATTACTCGCTTTAAACTATTTTATAATCTCATAATTGATTTTT
>NW_018399353.1:141-274 GCF_002168275.2 Theobroma umbraticum | reverse complement strand
TTTCACTTTTTTGATTAAAACAGACTATAATTCAATGTCTACCTTAAGAAACGTGAAGAAACAAGCATTCATTAGCAACAAAAAATCATTTATAGTCTCCTATTCCTTTAAAAGCTTTATTACTCGCTTTAAA
>NW_018399353.1:0-131 GCF_002168275.2 Theobroma umbraticum | reverse complement strand
ATATCATAATTGATTTTAAGTTGAATTTTTTCACATTTTTGGTTAAAAAAAAATTATAATTGAATGTCTACCTCGAGAAATATGAAGAAAAAGGCATTCATTGGGAAGAAAAGTCCATTTATAGCGACCCA
>NW_018399352.1:2334-3802 GCF_002168275.2 Theobroma umbraticum | reverse complement strand
CCTTATTACTCGCTTTAAATGGTTCTATAATCTCAAAATTGATTTTAAGTTAAAATTTTTTACATTTTTGGTTAAAACAGATTATTGTTGAATGTCTGCATCGAGAAACGTAAAGAAAAAGGCATTCATTGGCAAGAAATATCCGTTTTTAGTCACCCATTCCTTCAAAAGCCTTATTCCTCGCTTTAAGTAGTTTTATAATATCATAATTGATTTTAAGTTGAATTTTGTTTACATTTTTGGTTAAAACAGACTATAATTGAATGGCTACCTCGAGAAACGTAAAAAAATAGGCATTAATTAGCAAGAAAATTTCATTTATAGTCACCCATTCCTTCAAAAGCCTTATTAATCACTTTCAATGGTTTTATAATCTCAAAATTAACGTGAAGAAAAAGGCATTTATTGGCAAGAAATGTCCATTTATAGTCACCCATTCCTTTAAAAACCTTCTTACTCGTTTTTAATGGTTTTGTAATCTCATCATTGATGTTAAGTTGATTTTTTTTGCATTTTCCCTCAAAACAGACTATAATTTAATTCCTTCTTTGGGAAACGTGTAGAAAAACCCATTCATTTGGAAAAACAGTTCATCTATAGTCTTCCATTCCGTCAAAAGCCTTATTACTTACTTTAAATGGTTTTATTATGTCAAAATTGATTTTAAATTCAATTTTTTTACATCTTTTGTTAAAACAGACTATAGTTGAATGCCTGCCTTAAGAAACATATATAAAAAGCCATTCATTTGGAAGAAAAGTCTATTTATAGCCTCTTATTCCTTCAAAAACTTAATTACTCGCTTTAAATGGTTTTATAATCTCAAAATTGATTTTAAATATAGTTTTTTTAAAATTTTTGGTTAAAAAAGATTATAATTGAATGTCTTCTTTGAGAAATGTGAAGAAAAAGGCATTCATTGACAAAAAAGTCTATTTAGAGTCACCCATTCCTTTAAAAGCCTTATTGCTCACTTTAAATGGTTTTATAATCTCAAAATTGATTTTAAGTTGAATTTTTTTACATTTTTGGTTAAAACAGATTATAATTGAATGTCTACTTTGAGAAATGAGAAGAAAAAGGTATTTATTGACAAGCAAAATCCATTTATAGTCACCCATACCTTCAAAAGGCTTATTACTCGTTTTAAATAATTTTATAACCTTAAAATTGATGTTAAGTTGAATTTTTTTACATTTTTGGTTAAAACATATTATTGTTGAATGTTTACCTCAAGAAACGTAAAGAAAAAGGCATTCATTGGCAAGAAATGTCCATTTATAGTAACCTATAACTTCAAAATCCTTATTACTCACTTTGAATGGTTTTATAATTTAATAATTGATTTTAAGTTGAATTGTTATACATTTTTGGCTAAAACAAACTATAATTGAATGTCTACCTCGAGAAACGTAGAAAAAAAGGCATTCATTAGGAAAAAAATTCCATTTATAGTCACCCATTCATT
>NW_018399352.1:1984-2152 GCF_002168275.2 Theobroma umbraticum | reverse complement strand
ATTTTTTTACATTTTTCCTCAAAACAGACTATAATTTAATACCTTGCTTGGGAAACGTGTAGAAAAATCCATTCAGTTGGAAGAAAAGTTTATCTATAGTCTTCCATTCCTTCAAAAGCCTTATTACTGACTTTGAATGGTTTTATTATGTCAAAATTGATTTTAAGT
>NW_018399352.1:1617-1742 GCF_002168275.2 Theobroma umbraticum | reverse complement strand
TAAGTTGAATTTTTTTACATCTTTTGTTAAAACAGACTATAATTGAATGCTTGCTTCAAGAAACATATAGAAAAAGCCATTCATTGGGAAGAAAAGTCCATTTATAGCCTCCTATTCCTTCAAAA
>NW_018399352.1:1456-1607 GCF_002168275.2 Theobroma umbraticum | reverse complement strand
TCGCTTTAAATGGTTTTATAATCTCAAAATTGATTTGAAATATAGTTTTTTAAAAAACTTTGATTAAAAAAGATTATAATTGAGTGTCTACCCCGACAAATGTGAAGAAAAAGGCATTCATTGACAAGAAATGTCCATTTATAGTCACCCA
>NW_018399352.1:1128-1299 GCF_002168275.2 Theobroma umbraticum | reverse complement strand
TTTTTACATTTTTGATTAAAATAGATTATAATTGAATGTCTACCTCGAGAAACGAGAAAAAAAAGGAATTTATTGACAAGAAAAGTCCATTCACAATCCCTCATACCTTCAAAAGCCTTATTACTTACTTTGAATCTTTTATAATCTCATAATTGATTTTAAGTTGAATTT
>NW_018399352.1:1048-1118 GCF_002168275.2 Theobroma umbraticum | reverse complement strand
TTTGTTAAAATAGACTATAATTGAATGCCTACCGCAGGAAACATTTAGAAAAAGCCATTCATTTGGAAGA
>NW_018399352.1:879-1038 GCF_002168275.2 Theobroma umbraticum | reverse complement strand
TATAGCCTCCCATTCCTTAAAAAACTTTGTTACTCGCTTTAAATAGTTTTATAATCTCAAAAAAATTGTAATTGAATGTCTACCTCAAAAAATATGAAGAAGAAAGCAGTCATTGACAAGAAATGTCCATTTATAGTCACCCATTCCTTTAAAAGCCTT
>NW_018399352.1:0-162 GCF_002168275.2 Theobroma umbraticum | reverse complement strand
CCAATTCCTTCAAAAGCCTTATTACTCACTTTAAATGATTTTCGAATCTCAAAACTAACGTGAAAAAAAGGCATTTATTGGCAAGAAAAGTCCATTTATAGTCACCCGTTCCTTTAAATACCTTATTACTCGTTTTAAATGGTTTTGTAATCTCGTAATTGA
>NW_018399351.1:5750-5860 GCF_002168275.2 Theobroma umbraticum | reverse complement strand
AATTTTGAGATTATAAAACCATTTAAACTGAGTAATAAGACTCTTGAAGGAATAAGAGACTATAATGGACTTTTCTTGCTAATGAATACTTTTTTTTTTATGTTTCTGAA
>NW_018399351.1:5596-5740 GCF_002168275.2 Theobroma umbraticum | reverse complement strand
CAATCCAAGTCTGTTTTAACCAAAAATGTATAAATAATTCAAATTTAAATTAATTTTGAGAATATAAAACCATTGAAAGTGAATAATAACGCTTTTGAAGGAATGGGTGACTATAAATGGACTTCTCTTGCCAATGAATGCTCT
>NW_018399351.1:4888-5205 GCF_002168275.2 Theobroma umbraticum | reverse complement strand
ATTTTGAGATTATAAAACCATTGAAAGTGAGTAATAAGGCTTTTGAAAGAATGGTTGACTATAAATGGACTTCTCTTACCAATGAACGCCTTTTTCTTTACATTTCTCGAGTTAGACATTCAATTATATTCTGTTTAACAAAAAATATAAAAAAAAATTCAACTTAAAATTAAGTAAGGCATTACAAAACCATTTAAAGCGAGTAATAAGGCTTTTGAAGGTATGACTATAAATGGACTATTCTTGCCAATAAATGCTTTTTTTTCATGTTTCTAAAGGTAGACATTCAATTCTAGTCTGTTTTAACCAAAAATGTA
>NW_018399351.1:4606-4798 GCF_002168275.2 Theobroma umbraticum | reverse complement strand
TTGAAAGAATGGGTGACTATAAATGGACTTTTCTTGCCAATGAATGCTCTCTTTGTTATGTTTGTCAGAGTAGACGTTCAATTATAATATGTTTTAACCAGAAAAGTAAAAAAAAATTGAACTTAAAATAAATTTTATGATTATAAAACTATTTGAAGTGATTAATAAGGTTTTTGAAGCAATGGGTGACTA
>NW_018399351.1:4327-4442 GCF_002168275.2 Theobroma umbraticum | reverse complement strand
ATTTAAATCAATTTTGAGATTATAAAACTATTTAAACTGAGTAATAAGACTCTTGAAGGAATAGGTCACTATAAATGGACTTTTCTTGCCAATGAATACTTTTTTCTTCATGTTT
>NW_018399351.1:4062-4317 GCF_002168275.2 Theobroma umbraticum | reverse complement strand
TACAAAGAATTCAAATTTAAATCAATTTTGAGATTATAAAACCATTGAATGTGAGTAATAAGGCTTTCGAAGGAATGGGTGACTATAAATAGACTTCTTTTTCCAATGAATGCCTTTTTCTTTACATTTCTAGAGCTAGACATTCAATTATAGTCTGTTTAACTTAAAATATAAAAAACAATTCAATTTAAAATCAATTACGGCATTACAAAACCATTTAAAGCGAGTAATAAGGCTTTCGAAGGTATGGGTGAC
>NW_018399351.1:3249-3685 GCF_002168275.2 Theobroma umbraticum | reverse complement strand
TGGTAGACATTCAATTCTAGTCTATTTTAACAAAAAATGTACAAAACATTCAAAGGTAAATCAACTTTGAGAGTATAAAACTATTTAAACTGAGTAATAATGCTCTTGAAGGAATGGGTGACTACGAATAGACTTTTCTTGCCAATGAATACTTTTTTCTTCATGTTTCTAAAGGTATGGGTGACTATAAATGATCTTTTCTTGCCAAAGAATGCTTTTTTCTTCATGTTTCTCATGGTAAACATTTAATTCTAGTCTGTTTTAACCAAAAACGTACAAAGAATTAAAATTTAAATCCATTTTGGGATTATAAAACCATTTAAAGTGAGTAATAAGGCTGCTAAAGGAATGGATGACTATAAATGGACTTCTTTTGCTAATTAATGCTCTCTTCTTTATGTTTCTTAGGGTAGACATTCAATTATAATATGTTTTA
>NW_018399351.1:2234-2882 GCF_002168275.2 Theobroma umbraticum | reverse complement strand
GGGTAGACATTCAATTATAATATGTTTTAACCAGAAAAACAAAAAAAATTGAACTTAAAATCAATTTTGAGATTAGAAAACTATTTAAAATGAATAATAAGGCTTCTGAAGCAATGCGTTACTATAAATAGACTTTTCTTGCCAATGAATACTTTTTTCTTCATGTTTCTCATAGTAGACATTCAATTATAATATGTTTTAACCAGAAAAACAAAAAAAATTGAACTTAAAATCAATTTTGAGATTAGAAAACTATTTAAAATGAATAATAAGGCTTCTGAAGGAATGGATAACTATAAATGGACTTATCTTGCCAATTACTGCTCTCTTCTTTATGTTTCTTAGGGTAGACATTCAATTATAATATGTTTTAACCAGAAAAACAAAAAAAATTGAACTTAAAATCAATTTTGAGATTAGAAAACTATTTAAAATGAATAATAAGGCTTCTGAAGCAATGCGTTACTATAAATAGACTTTTCTTGCCAATGAATACTTTTTTCTTCATGTTTTTGATGGTAGACATTCAATCCTAGTCTGTTTTAACCAAAAATGACAGAATTCAAATTTAAATCAATTTTGAGATTATAAAACCTTTGAAAGTGTGTAATATGGATTTCGAAGGAATGGGTGACTATAAATAGACTT
>NW_018399351.1:2086-2224 GCF_002168275.2 Theobroma umbraticum | reverse complement strand
TGAATGCCTTTTTCTTTATGTTTCTCAAGCTAGACTTTCAATTATAGTCTGTTTAACTAAAAATATAAAAAACAATTCAACTTAAAATCAATTACAACATGACAAAACTATTTAAAGCAAGTAATAAGGCTTTTGAAG
>NW_018399351.1:1986-2076 GCF_002168275.2 Theobroma umbraticum | reverse complement strand
CTATAAATGGACTTTTCTTGTCAATGAATACTTTTTCCGTTATGTTTCTTAATGTAGACATTCAATTCTAGTCTGTTTTAACCAAAAATG
>NW_018399351.1:1870-1976 GCF_002168275.2 Theobroma umbraticum | reverse complement strand
TCAAATTTAAATCAATTTCGAGATTATAAAAACATTTAAAGCTAGTAAGAAAGCTTTTGAAGGTATAAGTGACTATAAATGGACTTTTCTTGCCAATGAATACTTT
>NW_018399351.1:1648-1770 GCF_002168275.2 Theobroma umbraticum | reverse complement strand
AGACATTCAATTATAATAAACTCAAAATCAATTTTGAGATCATAAAACTATTTAAAGTGATTAATAAGGCCTTTGAAGCAATGGTTGACTATAAACAGACCTTTCTTGCCAATGAATACTTT
>NW_018399351.1:1426-1638 GCF_002168275.2 Theobroma umbraticum | reverse complement strand
TTTCTCATGGTAGACATTAAATTCTAGCCTATTTTAACCAGAAATGTACAAAACATTCAAATTTAAATCAGTTTTGAGATTATAAAACCATTTAAATGAGTAATAAGGCTTCTGAAGGAATGGATGACTATAAAATGGACTTCTCTTGCAAATTAATGCTCTCTTCTTTATGTTTCTTAGGGTAAACATTCAATTATAATATGTTTTAACCA
>NW_018399351.1:1344-1416 GCF_002168275.2 Theobroma umbraticum | reverse complement strand
AAAAATTGAACTTAAAATCAATTTCGAAATTATAAAATTATTTAAAGTGATTAATAAGGCTTTTGAAGCAAT
>NW_018399351.1:1173-1334 GCF_002168275.2 Theobroma umbraticum | reverse complement strand
AAATAGACTTTTCTTGCCAATGAATACTTTTTTCTATATGTTTCTCATGGTAGACATTCAATTCTAGACTATTTTAACAAAAAATGTACAAAACATTCAAAATTAAATCAATTTTGAGATTATAAAACTATTTAAACTAATTAATAAGACTCTTGAAGAAA
>NW_018399351.1:690-876 GCF_002168275.2 Theobroma umbraticum | reverse complement strand
AACCATTGAAAGTGAGTAATAAGGCTTTTGAAGAAATGGGTGACTATAAATAGACTTCTCTTGTCAATGAATGCCTTTTTCTTTACCTTTCTTAAGCTAGACATTCAATTATAGTGTGTTTAACTAAAAATATAAAAACAATTCAACTTAAAATCAATTACGGCATTACAAAACCATTTAAAGCGA
>NW_018399351.1:203-457 GCF_002168275.2 Theobroma umbraticum | reverse complement strand
TAAATGGACTTTTCTTGCCAATGAATCCTTTTTTCTTCATGTTTCTTAAGGTAGGCATTCAATTCTAGTCTATTTTAACTGAAAATGTACTAAACATTCAAATTTAAATCAATTTTAAAATTATAAAAACATTTAAAGTGAGTAATAAGGCTTTTGATGGAATGGGTGAATTTAAATGGACTTTTCTTGCCAATGAATGTCTTTTTATTTACATTTTTTGAGGTACACATTCAATTATAGTATGTTTTAACCAA
>NW_018399351.1:0-193 GCF_002168275.2 Theobroma umbraticum | reverse complement strand
TGACTATAAATGGGCTTTTCTTGCTAATGAATACCATTTTCTTCATGTCTCTGAAGGTAGACATTCAATCCTAGTTTGTTTTAACCAAAAAAGTAAATAGAATTCAAATTTAAATCAATTTTGAGATTATAAAACTCTTTAAAGTGAGTAATAAGGCTTCTGAAGGAATGAATGACTATAAATAGACTTCTCT
>NW_018399350.1:1190-1309 GCF_002168275.2 Theobroma umbraticum | reverse complement strand
AATGCAAAAAAATTCAGCTTAAAATCAATTATGACATTATGAAACCATTCAAAGCGTGTAATAATGCATTTTAAGGAATAGGTGACTATAAATGGACTTTTCTTGATAATGAATACTTT
>NW_018399350.1:808-933 GCF_002168275.2 Theobroma umbraticum | reverse complement strand
GAAGGAATAGGTGACTATAAATGGACTTTTCTTGTCAATGAATGCTCTTTTTTTTCATGTTTCCCTAGATAGATATTTAATTATAGTCTGTTTTAATCAAAAATGTAAAAAAAAATCAACTTAAA
>NW_018399350.1:428-664 GCF_002168275.2 Theobroma umbraticum | reverse complement strand
AATGTAAAAAAATTGATCTTAAAATCAATTATGAGATTATAAAACTATTTAGAACGAGTATAAAGGCTGTTGAAGGAATAGGAGGCTATAAATAGCCTTTTCATATTAATGAATGCTTTTTTCTTTACGTTTGTCAAGGTAGACGATCAATTATAGTCTGTTTTAATGAAAAATGTAAAAAATTTCAACTTACAATCAATTATTAGTTTATAAACTATTTAAAGCGAGTAATAAGA
>NW_018399350.1:113-221 GCF_002168275.2 Theobroma umbraticum | reverse complement strand
AATCAATTATGATATTATAAAACCATTTAAAGCGAGTAATAAGGCTTTCGAAGAAAAGGGTGACTGTAAATGGATTTTTCTTGACAATGAATACTTTTTCCTTCACGT
>NW_018399350.1:0-103 GCF_002168275.2 Theobroma umbraticum | reverse complement strand
AAACATTCAATTATTGTCTGTTTTTATTAAAAATATAAAAAAATTCAATTTAAAATTAATTATTAGATTATAAAACCATTCAAAGCGAGTAATAAGGCTTTTG
>NW_018399349.1:9432-9570 GCF_002168275.2 Theobroma umbraticum | reverse complement strand
TTTGAATGAATGGGTGACCATAAATGGACTTTTCTTCTCAATCAATAGCTTTTTGTGCACGTTTCTTAAAACGGGCATTCAATTATAGTCTCTTTTAAAATTTAAAAAAATTTAACTTAAAATCAATTTTGAGATTAT
>NW_018399349.1:9252-9422 GCF_002168275.2 Theobroma umbraticum | reverse complement strand
AAAGCGAGTAATAAGGCTTTTAAAAAAATGGGTGACTATAAATAATTTTTCTTGCCAATGAATGCCGTTTTCGTCATTTTTCTTGAGGTATACATTCAATTATTGTCTGTTTTAACAAAAAATGAAAAAAAATTCAACTTAAAATCGATTATGAGATTATAAAACAATTT
>NW_018399349.1:8931-9242 GCF_002168275.2 Theobroma umbraticum | reverse complement strand
ATAAGGCTTTTGAAGGAATGAGTAGCTATAAATGGACTTTTCTTGCCAACAAATGTGTTTTTCTTCATGTTTCTCCAAGCAGAAATTGAATTATAGTCTGTTTTAGCAAAAAGTGTAAAAAAAATCAACTTAAAATCACTTATGAGATTATAAAAAAATTTAAAGCAAGTAATAAGGATTTTGAAGAAATGGGTGAATATAAATGGACTTTTCTTGCTAACGAATGTATTTTTCTTCACGTTTCTCTAAGTAGAAAATCAATTATAGTCTGTTTTAGCCAAAAATGTAAAAAAATTCAACTTAAAGTCAAT
>NW_018399349.1:8649-8761 GCF_002168275.2 Theobroma umbraticum | reverse complement strand
GACTATAAATGGACTTTTCTTACCAATGAATGCCTTTTTTTCATGTTTCTTGAGTGAACATTTAATTATTGTCTGCTTTAACCAAAAATGTAAAAAATTCAACTTAAAATCA
>NW_018399349.1:8488-8639 GCF_002168275.2 Theobroma umbraticum | reverse complement strand
TATAAAACAATTTAAAGCGAGTAATAAAGTTTTTGAAAGAATGGGTGGCTATAAATGGACTTTTTTCTCAATGAATAGCTCTTTTTACACATTTCTCAAGGTAAGCATTCAATTATAGTATGTTTTAACAAAAAATGTAAAAAAAATTCAA
>NW_018399349.1:8324-8478 GCF_002168275.2 Theobroma umbraticum | reverse complement strand
ATTATGAGATTATAAAACAATTTAAAGTGTGTAACAAGGTTTTTGAAGGACTGGGTAACTATAAATGGAATTTTCTTACAAATGAATACCTTGTTTTCATGTTTCTTAAGGTAAACATTCAATTATTATCTATTTTAACTAAAAATGTAAAAAA
>NW_018399349.1:7833-7993 GCF_002168275.2 Theobroma umbraticum | reverse complement strand
TTGAAGGAATGGGTGACAATAAATGGACTTTTCTTCTCAATGAATAGCTTTTTTCACGTTTCTCAAGACAAGCATTCAATTATAGTATGTTTTAACAAAAAATATAAAAACATTTATCTTAAAATCAATTATGAGATTATAAAACAATTAAAAGTGAGTA
>NW_018399349.1:7644-7823 GCF_002168275.2 Theobroma umbraticum | reverse complement strand
TGATGGAATGGGTGACTATAAATGGACTTTTTTTCTCAATGAATGATTTTTTTTACAGATTTCTGAAGGTAGACAGTCAATTATAGTCTGTTTTAATAAAAAATAAAAACAAATTCAAATTAAAATCAATTATGAGATTATAAAATAATTTAAAATTAGTAATAAGGCTTTTGAAGGAA
>NW_018399349.1:7320-7634 GCF_002168275.2 Theobroma umbraticum | reverse complement strand
TAAATGGACTTTTTTTCTCAATGAATGGTTTTTCTTACATATTTCTTGTGGCAAGCATTCGATTATAGTCTTTTTAGCCATAAATGTAAAAAAATTCAAAAAATTTTGAGATTATAAAATAATTTAAAGCGAGTAATAAAGTTTTTAAAGGAATAGGTGATTATAAATAGACTTCTCTGGCCAATAAATGTCTTTTTTTCATGTTTCTCAAGGTAACATTCAATTATTGTCTATTCTAACCAAAAATATAAAAGCAATTTAACTTTAAATCAATTATGAGATTACAAATAATTTAAAGTGAGTAATAAGGTTTT
>NW_018399349.1:7174-7310 GCF_002168275.2 Theobroma umbraticum | reverse complement strand
GGTGACAATAAATGGACTTTTCTTCTCAATCAATGTTTTTTTTTCATGTTTTTCAAGGCAAGCATTCAATTATAGTATGTTTTATCAAAAAATGTAAAAAAATTCATCTTAAAATCAATTATGAGATTATAAAACA
>NW_018399349.1:6805-7164 GCF_002168275.2 Theobroma umbraticum | reverse complement strand
AGTAATAAGGCTTTTGATGGAATGGGTGACTATAAATGGACTTTTTTTCTCAGTGATTGATTTTTTTTACAGATTTCTAAAGGCAGGCATTCAATTATAGTCTGTTTGAACAAAAAATAAAAACAAATTCAAACTAAAATCAATTATGAGATTATAAAACAATTTAAAGTTTGTAATAAGGCTTTTGAATGAATAAGTGACTATAAATGGACTTTTTTTTCTCAATGAATGGTTGTTTTTACACATTTCTTGAGGCAAGCAATCGATTATAGTCTTTTTAACCTTAAATGAAAAAAAATTTAACTTAAAATAAATTTTAAGATTATAAAATAATTTAAAGCGAGTAATAAGACTTTTAA
>NW_018399349.1:6652-6795 GCF_002168275.2 Theobroma umbraticum | reverse complement strand
GACTATAAATGGACTTTTCTTGCTAATAAATGTCTTTTTTCATGTTTCTCAAGGTAACATTCAATTATTGTCTATTTTAACCAAAAATATAAAAAACATTTAACTTTAAATCAATTATGAGATTATAAAACAATTTAAAGTGA
>NW_018399349.1:6484-6642 GCF_002168275.2 Theobroma umbraticum | reverse complement strand
TTTTGAAGGAATGGGTGACTATAAATAGACTTTTCTCCTCAATGAATAGTTTTTTTTGTACATTTCTTGAGGTAGGCATTCAATTATAGTATGTTTTAACAAAAAATGCAAAAAAATTCAACTTAAAATCAATTATGAGATATAAAACAATTTAAAGT
>NW_018399349.1:6162-6455 GCF_002168275.2 Theobroma umbraticum | reverse complement strand
TAAATGGACTTTTTTTCTCAATGAATGATTTTTTTTACACATTTTTGAAGGCAGGCATTCAATTATAGCCTGTTTTAACAATAAATGTAAAAAAGTTTAACTTAAAATCAATTTTAAGAATATAAAATAATTTAAAGTGAAAGTTAAGGCTTTTAAAGGAATGGATGACTATAAATAGACTTTTCTTAGTAATGAATGCCTTTTTTTCATGTTTCTCAAGGTAAACATTCAATTATTGTTAGTTTTAACTAAAAATGTAAAAACATTCAACTCAAAATCAATTATGAGTTTAT
>NW_018399349.1:5830-6152 GCF_002168275.2 Theobroma umbraticum | reverse complement strand
AAAGCGAGTAATAAGGCTTTTGAAGGAATGGGTGACTATAAATCTACTTTTTTTCTCAATGAATAGCTTTTTTTGCATGTTTCACAAGGCAGGCATTCAATTATAGTTTGTTTTAATCAAAATTTTAAAAAAATTTAACTCATAATAAATTTTGGGATTATAAAACAACTTAAAGCGAGTAATAAGGCTTTTAAAGAAATGGGTGACTATAAATGGACTTTGTTTGCCAATGAATGATTTTTGTTTTTACTTTTCTTGAGGTAGACATTCGATTATAGTCTGTTTTAGCAAAAAATATAAAACAATTCAACTTAAAATCAAT
>NW_018399349.1:5678-5820 GCF_002168275.2 Theobroma umbraticum | reverse complement strand
TAAAACAATTTAAAACGAGTAATAAGGCTTTTAAAGGAATGGGTAACTATATATGAACTTTTCTTACCAACGAATGTGTTTTTCTTCACGTTTCTCAAAGTAGAAATTCAATTATAGTCTGTTTTAGCAAAAAGTGTAAAAA
>NW_018399349.1:5045-5668 GCF_002168275.2 Theobroma umbraticum | reverse complement strand
AAAATCAATTATGAGATTATAAAATAATTTCAAGCGAGTAATAAGGGTTTTGAAGGAATTGGTGACTATAAATAAACTTTTTTCTCAATGAGTAGCTTTTTGTGCATATTTAACAAAAAATTTTAAGAAATTCATCTTAAAATCAATTATGAGATTATAAAATAATTTAAAATGTGTAATAAGGCTTTTGAAGGAATGTGTGACTATAAAGGAACTTTTTTTCTCAATGAATGATTTTGTTTTACATATTTCTGAAGGCAGGCATTAAATTATAGTCTGTTTTAACAAAAAATGAAAAACAATTTAAATTAAAATCAATTATGAGATTATAAAACAATTTAAAGTTAGTAGTAAGGCTTTTGAAGGAATAGGTGACTATAAATGGACTTTTTTCCTTAATGAATGTTTTTTTTACATATTTCTTGAGGCAAGCATTCGATTATAGTCTTTTGAACCATAAATTTCAAAAAATTCAACTTAAAATATATTTTAAGATTATAAAATAATTTAAAGCGAGTAATAAGGCTTTTAAAGCAATAGGTGACTATAAATGGACTTTTTTTGTCAATAAATGTCTTTTTTTCATGTTTCTCAAGGTAACATTCAATTATTACCTATTTTAA
>NW_018399349.1:4585-4709 GCF_002168275.2 Theobroma umbraticum | reverse complement strand
AATTTAACTTAAAATCAATTTTGAGATTATAAAATAATTTAAAGCGAGTAATAAAGCTTTTAAAGGAAATGATGACTATAAATAGACTTTTCTTGCTAATGAATGCCTTTTTTTCATGTTTCTC
>NW_018399349.1:4348-4485 GCF_002168275.2 Theobroma umbraticum | reverse complement strand
CGCTTTAAATTGTTTTATAATCTCATAATTGATTTAAAGTTAAATTTTTTTATACTTTTAGTTAAAATAGATAATAATTGAATGTTACCTGGAGAAACAAGAAACAAAGACATTTATTGGCAAGAAAAGTCCATTTA
>NW_018399349.1:4107-4338 GCF_002168275.2 Theobroma umbraticum | reverse complement strand
TTCCTTTAGAAGCCTTATTACTCGCTTTAAAATATTTTATAATCTCAAAATTAATTTTAAGTTGAACTTTTTTACATTTATGGTTGAAGAGACTACAATTGAATGCTCACATCGAGAAATGTATAAAAAAAACCATTCATTGAAAAAAAAGTCTATTTATAGTCACCCATTTCTTCGAAAGCCTTATTACTCACTTTAAATTATTTTATAATCTCATAAATGATTTTAAGT
>NW_018399349.1:3626-3883 GCF_002168275.2 Theobroma umbraticum | reverse complement strand
ATTTTAAGATGAATTTTTTTATATTTTTTGTTAAAACAGACTATAATTGAATGCTTGCCTTAAGAAACGTGCAAAAAAGCTATTCATTAAGAAGAAAAGTCTATTTATAGTCACCCATTCCTTCAAAAGTCGTATTACTTGTTTTAAATTGTTTTATAATCTCATAATTGATTTTAAGTAGAATTTTTTTAAATTTCTAGTTAAAACAGACTATAATTGAATGTCTGCCTTGAAAAACATGCACAAAAAGCTACTCA
>NW_018399349.1:3318-3449 GCF_002168275.2 Theobroma umbraticum | reverse complement strand
TCAAAAGCCTTATTACTCGCTTTAAATTGTTTTATAATCTTATAATTGATTTTTGGTTGAATTTTTTTACATTTTTTGTTAAAACAAACTATAATTGAATGCTTACCTTGAGAAATGTGCAAAAAAAGCTA
>NW_018399349.1:3085-3290 GCF_002168275.2 Theobroma umbraticum | reverse complement strand
TCACCTAGTCCTTCAAAAGCCTTATTACTCACTTTAAATTATTTTATAATCTCACAATTCATTTTAGTTGAATTTTTTTATATTTTTTGTTAAAATAGACTATAATTAAATGTTTACCTTGAGAAACGTCCAAAAAAAACTATTCATTGAGAAGAAAAGTCAATTTATACGCACCCATTCCTTCAAAAGCCTTATTACTCGCTTT
>NW_018399349.1:2926-3075 GCF_002168275.2 Theobroma umbraticum | reverse complement strand
ATAATCTCATAATTGATTTTAAGTTGAATCTTTTATATTTTTTGTTAAAACAGATAATAATTGAATGTTTACCTCAAGAAACATGAAAAAAAAGTATTCATTGGCAAGAAAAGTTCATTTATAGTTACCCATTCCTTTAAAAGCCTTAT
>NW_018399349.1:2763-2912 GCF_002168275.2 Theobroma umbraticum | reverse complement strand
TGTTTTATAATCCCAAAATTGATTTTGAGTTGAATTTTTTTACATTTATGGTTATTACAGACTATAATTGAATGTCTGCCTTCAAAAACATGTAAAAAAATTCATTCATTGAGAAAAAAAATCCATTTATAGTCACCCATTCCTTCAAA
>NW_018399349.1:2570-2739 GCF_002168275.2 Theobroma umbraticum | reverse complement strand
TTTTATAATCTCATAATTGATTTGAAGTTGAATTTTTGTACATTTTTTATTAAAACAGACTATAATTGAATGCCTGCCTTGAGAAACATATAAAAAAAGCAACTCATTGAGAAAAAACGTCTATTTACAGTCACCCATTCCTTCGAAAGCCTTATTACTCGCTTTAAAT
>NW_018399349.1:2382-2560 GCF_002168275.2 Theobroma umbraticum | reverse complement strand
ACTCATAATTGATTTTAAGTTGAATTTTTTTATATTTTTTGGGAAAACAGACTATAATTAAATTTTCACTTGGTGAAACGTGAAGAAAAATACATTCGTTTTCAAGAAAAGTCTATTTATAGTCATCCATTCTTTCAAAATCCTTATAACTCGCTTTAAATTATTTTATAATCTCATA
>NW_018399349.1:2229-2372 GCF_002168275.2 Theobroma umbraticum | reverse complement strand
AGTTGAATTTTTTTACACTTTTTGCTAAAACAGATTATAATTGAATTTCTACTTGGGGAAACGTGAAGAAAAAACAAATTCGTTGGCAAGAAAAGTACATTTATAGTCACTCATTCCTTCAAAAGCCTTATTACTCGTTTTAA
>NW_018399349.1:1650-1829 GCF_002168275.2 Theobroma umbraticum | reverse complement strand
AATTGAATGTCTACCTCAAGAAACATGAAGAAAAAGGCATTCATTGACAAGAAATGTCCATTTATAATCACCCATTCCTTTAAAAGCCTTATTATTCGCTTTAAATAATTTTATAATCTCAAAATTGATTTTAAATTAAATTTTGTTGAATTTTTGGTTAAAAGAGACTATAATTGAAT
>NW_018399349.1:1477-1640 GCF_002168275.2 Theobroma umbraticum | reverse complement strand
AGAAACGTGCAAAAAAAGCTATTGATTGAGAAAAAAAGTCCATTTATGGTCACCATTCATTCAAAAGCATTATTACTCGCTTTAAATGGTTTTATAAACTCATAATTATTTTTAAGTTGAATTTTTTTGCATTTTTCATTAAAACAGACTATAATTGAATGTC
>NW_018399349.1:1197-1377 GCF_002168275.2 Theobroma umbraticum | reverse complement strand
ATTTTAAGTTGAATTTTTGTATATTTTTTATTAAAACAGACTATAATTGAATGCCTGCCTTGAGAAACGTATAAAAAAAGCTACTCATTGATAAAAAAAGTCTCTTTACAGTCACTCATTCCTTCGAAAGCCTTATTACTCGCTTTAAATAGTTTTATAAACTAATAATTGATTTTAAGT
>NW_018399349.1:975-1104 GCF_002168275.2 Theobroma umbraticum | reverse complement strand
ACTGAGAGAAACGTGAAGAAAAATGCATTCGTTTGCAAGGAAAGTCCATTTTTAGTCACCCATTCCTTCAAAATCCTAATAACTCGCTTTAAATTATTTTATAATCTCATAATTGATTTTAAGTTGAAT
>NW_018399349.1:480-601 GCF_002168275.2 Theobroma umbraticum | reverse complement strand
TTTTATAATCTCATAATCGATTTTAAGTTGATTTTTTTTACATTTTTAGTTAAAATGGACAATAATTGAATGCTTGCCTTGAGAAATGTGTAAAAAAAACCATTCATTGAGGAAAAAAGTC
>NW_018399349.1:0-229 GCF_002168275.2 Theobroma umbraticum | reverse complement strand
TGATTTTAAGTTTTTTTTCATTTTTTGTTATAACAAACTATAATTGAATGCCTGCCTTCAGAAATATGTAAAAAAAATCATTCATTGAGAAAAAAAATCCATTTATATTCACCCATTCCTTCAGAAACCTTATTACTCACTTTAAATTATTTTATAACCTCATAATTAATTTTAAGATGAATTTTTTTATATTTTTTTGTTAAAATAGACTATAACTGAATGCTTACCT
>NW_018399348.1:9647-9814 GCF_002168275.2 Theobroma umbraticum | reverse complement strand
TTCTTATTTTCTAAGCTCATTTCTTCCATTTGTCTTTCTAAGTCCTCTACATCATTTTCATTAGCAAGACCTTCCTTTTGCAAGGCATTAGATTCATCAAAAACTATATGGATAGATTCTTCAATAGTTAAAGTTCTTTTGTTAAAAACTCTATAGGCTTTTGAGTT
>NW_018399348.1:9526-9637 GCF_002168275.2 Theobroma umbraticum | reverse complement strand
CCTAGAAAGATTGCTTCATCACTCTTAGCATCAAATTTTTCTAGAGAGTGTTTTCCATCATTTAGTACAAAACATTTGCAGCCAAAGCTCCTAAAGTGAGAAATATTTGGT
>NW_018399348.1:9389-9516 GCF_002168275.2 Theobroma umbraticum | reverse complement strand
TATACAATTCATATGGTGTTTTTGATATCATGGCTCTTATTGATACTCTATTAAGAATATATGTCGCTGTATTGACAACTTCTGTCCAAAAGTATTTGGGTAGATTGTTTTCACAAAGCATGGTTCT
>NW_018399348.1:9265-9379 GCF_002168275.2 Theobroma umbraticum | reverse complement strand
TTTAAAGTTCTATTTTTCCTTTCTACAACTCCATTTTGTTGGGGTATTCTAGGTGCAGAAAAGTTGTGATCTATCCCCTTTTCATTACAAAAATTTTCAAAATCATCTCTTTCA
>NW_018399348.1:8663-8883 GCF_002168275.2 Theobroma umbraticum | reverse complement strand
AAGATGTTCTAACTTGTTTACCTAGTTGACATGCATCACAAATCTGATCATTTTTATATATAAGTTTAGGTAGTCCTTTTTGTTTTCTAATGCTTCTGTTTCTATAATAGTTATAGGACAGATGACCAAGTTTATTACAAATATAACACCTAGGAGAAATATTAGAAAGGCTTTTCTTGAAATATGTGTTTCTTCGTGGTGTTTCATTTCTTGCATTCTT
>NW_018399348.1:8526-8639 GCF_002168275.2 Theobroma umbraticum | reverse complement strand
TTTTTGCAATGCTTCAGTCCAGTTTTTCAATTCCAATCTCAAAATTTCATGATCAGTTTTTAAGTGTTCAAGTTCAATTTGAAGTAAATTCCTTTGATCAAAAATAGAGTAAA
>NW_018399348.1:7970-8188 GCF_002168275.2 Theobroma umbraticum | reverse complement strand
ACCAGGTTGCAGCCACCATTGCCTTCTTTGATTTTTTATTTTTCTTGGAAGTTTCTTCTTTGGGCAAGGGACATTCGGACTTGAAGTATCCAAGCTTCTTGCATTCAAAGCATATAAGCTCTTTTTTCTTGTTGGACTTATTTCTATTTCTAGTTATCCATGAAGAACCTTGATCTCTTTTGTACCATTTCTTAGACAATCTCCTGTCTCTTTGTCCC
>NW_018399348.1:7642-7733 GCF_002168275.2 Theobroma umbraticum | reverse complement strand
CTTCTTCTTCTTCTTTAAGTTCCAGCTCATGGGTAAGAAGAGATCTGCAAATTTCATCAAAAGTGATGACATTTAAGTCCTTAGCTTCACG
>NW_018399348.1:7390-7632 GCF_002168275.2 Theobroma umbraticum | reverse complement strand
ACTTTTGACTTTTAATTTTTTGATAGGCTTCTAAGTAGTCTTTTGACAATTTCATGTTCAGGAGTTGGTTTACCTAGCTGGCTGAGTTTATTTATGATGTTGGTTTACCTAGCTGGCTGAGTTTATTTATGATGTTTTTGAACCTATTAAGCATGCTGGTGATGTCTTCACCAGGTTTCATTTTAAACATTTCATAGTTGCGTGTTAAGAGAGCTATTTTGGACTCCTTAACTTAAGAAGTC
>NW_018399348.1:7226-7380 GCF_002168275.2 Theobroma umbraticum | reverse complement strand
TAATCCTAAGTTTGTCTCATACTTGTTTAGCTGTGGTGTAGCTTGGCACTTTGTTGAACTCAGTGAGAGTTAAGGCACAATGTAAAGTGTTTATTACCTCGAAGTTTGTCTGAACCTTTTTGGTTTCAGCTTCAGTCCATTCAGCCCTTGGCTT
>NW_018399348.1:6831-7000 GCF_002168275.2 Theobroma umbraticum | reverse complement strand
CTTAGCAACTATAGATTTTTGAAAAGCCATTAGGATCTCCCTTAGGATGTTAAGTCTTAAGAGTAAGGGATCTTGCTCTAATACCACTTGTTGGTCTCAAATAAAAGTGCTAGAAGGGGGTGAATAGCACTTTTTGGTTCTTACTAAATTTGACCTCTAATTGGGGGCA
>NW_018399348.1:6385-6538 GCF_002168275.2 Theobroma umbraticum | reverse complement strand
ATCAACCAAAACCCAAAACTAACTTTCTAGGCTGAGTTAGAATCTATACACTCAATAAAGCCAACCAAAGCTTAATTAATTCACTTAGAGTGACTCGCACACTCTAAGTAATCAAAGAGAAAAGAAATAAAGAAGTACCTATGATCACTAACC
>NW_018399348.1:6171-6375 GCF_002168275.2 Theobroma umbraticum | reverse complement strand
GGTACAAAGTGAAGTGCTTAACTCTATCACAAAAATTAAAGTGAAGTGCAGAAAGTATGCAGAGAGTTTTTGCTAATTTTGAGCTCTTTTTTATCTTGAAAGCCTTCAAAAACTAGTTCATAATTGTTGGAAGGGCCTTTTATTCTTGAAAAATCAACTCTGATGGTAGCTAGATAGATTTTGACCGTTGAAAACAGTTTGGGG
>NW_018399348.1:5999-6161 GCF_002168275.2 Theobroma umbraticum | reverse complement strand
CTATTAATTTGTCTTTTAGCATTCAATTCAAATTTTCGAACAGAATGCTCTTGGTCGACTAACATTGCCACTTAGTTGATTAAGTTGTGTTTGTCTTCGAACCCAGTTTCTGGTAGTAAGCTCTCAGTCGACTAACAAAACTTCTTAGTTGATTAAGTCATT
>NW_018399348.1:5551-5669 GCF_002168275.2 Theobroma umbraticum | reverse complement strand
ATAGATAAATGGGAATGTTTTATTATCATCAAAAACTAATGGAGCCAACAATAAGACTTTTTGAAAGAATGGGTGACCATAAATAGACTTTTCTTGCCTATGAATGGCTTTTTCTTTA
>NW_018399348.1:5308-5451 GCF_002168275.2 Theobroma umbraticum | reverse complement strand
AAAATAATTTAAATTAAAATCAATTACGAGATTATGAAACCATTTAAAGCGAGTAATAAGGGTCTCGAACGTATGGGTGACTATAAATAGACATTTCTAGTCAATGAATGGCTTTTTCTTTACGTTTCTTGAGGTAGACATTC
>NW_018399348.1:4773-5136 GCF_002168275.2 Theobroma umbraticum | reverse complement strand
TAAATGAATGGTTTTTTCTTCATGTTTCCTGAGGAAGAGATTCAATTATAATATGTTTTGACCAAAAATGTAAAATAATTCAATTTAAAATGAATTATGAGGTTAAAAAACCATTTAAAGTAAGTAATAAGGCTTTTGAAAGCATGAGTTGCTATAAATGGACTTTTCTTACCAATGAATTTCCTTTTCTTCATGTTTCTCGAGGTAAACATTTAATTAAAATATCTTTTAACTAATAAAGTAAAAAAATTCAACTTAAACTCAATTATGAGATTACAAAACCATTTAAAGCAAGTAATAAGGGTTTTGAAGGAATGGGTGACTATAAGTAGATTTTTCTTACCAATGAATGGCTTTTTCTTC
>NW_018399348.1:4490-4628 GCF_002168275.2 Theobroma umbraticum | reverse complement strand
TAAAGCTTTCGAAGGCATGGGTGACTATATATGGACTTTTCTAGTCAATGAATGGCTTTTTCTTCATGTTTCTAGAGGTAGACATTCAATTGTAATATGTTTTAACAAAAAATATAAAAAAATCAACTTAAAATGAAT
>NW_018399348.1:4317-4480 GCF_002168275.2 Theobroma umbraticum | reverse complement strand
TAAAACTATTTAAAACAAGTAATAAGGCTTTCGAAGGCATGGGTGACTATAAACGGGTCTCTCTGATTAATGAATGGTTCTTTCTTCATGTTTCCTAAAGCAGAGATTAAATTATAATCTGTTTTGATAAAAAATGTAAAAAAAATCAACTTAAAATCATTTA
>NW_018399348.1:4129-4307 GCF_002168275.2 Theobroma umbraticum | reverse complement strand
AAACCATTTAAAGCGAGTAATAAGACTTTCGAAAGCATGGGTGACTTTAAAAGGACTGTTTTAGCCAATGAATAACTTTTTTTTCATGTTTTCTGAGGTAGACATTCAATTATAATCTGTTTTAATAAAAATGTAAAAAAATTCAACTAAAAATAAATTACAAGATTATGAAACTATT
>NW_018399348.1:3904-4119 GCF_002168275.2 Theobroma umbraticum | reverse complement strand
AATAAGGCTCTTCAAACAATGGGTGACTATAAATGGACTTTTCTTTCCAATGAATTTCTTTATCTTCATGTCACTCGAGGTAAACATTCAATTAAAATATGTTTTGACCACAAATGTCAAAATATTAAACTTTAAATCAATTATGAGATTATAAAACCATTTAAAGGGAGTAATAAGTCTTTTGAAGGAATGGATGACTATAAGTAGACTTATCT
>NW_018399348.1:3807-3894 GCF_002168275.2 Theobroma umbraticum | reverse complement strand
TGGCTTTTTCTTCATGTTTATCGAGGTAGACAATAAATTATAATTTATTTTAACCAAGAATGTAAAAAAATTCAACTTAAAATCAAT
>NW_018399348.1:3644-3797 GCF_002168275.2 Theobroma umbraticum | reverse complement strand
CAAAACCATTTAAAGCGAGTAATAAGATTTTCGAAGGCGTGGGTGACTATAAATGGTCTTTTTTAGTCAATGAATAGCTTTTTCTTCACATTTTCCAAGGTAGACATTCAATTATAATCTGTTTTAACAAAAAATGTAAAACAATTCAACTTA
>NW_018399348.1:3041-3162 GCF_002168275.2 Theobroma umbraticum | reverse complement strand
GTCAATGAATGACTTTTTCTTCATGTTTTTTGAGGCAAACATTCAATTATAGCCTGTTTTAGCCAAAAATGTAAAAATATTTAACCTAAAATTAATTATTAGATTACAAAACCTTTTAAAT
>NW_018399348.1:2952-3031 GCF_002168275.2 Theobroma umbraticum | reverse complement strand
GGCTTTTGAAGGAATGGGTGGCTATAAGTGGACTTTTGTTGCTAATGAACTATTCTTTCTTTACGTTTTTTGAGGTAAA
>NW_018399348.1:2514-2873 GCF_002168275.2 Theobroma umbraticum | reverse complement strand
AGTGAGTAATAAGGCTTTCGAAGGTATGAGTGATTATAAATGAACTTTTCTAGTCAATGAATAACTTTTAATTCATGTTTCTAGAGGCAGATATTCAATTATAATCTGTTTTAATCAAAATGAAAAAAAATTCAAGTTAAAATGAATTATGAGATTATAAAACCATTTAAACGAGTAATAAGACTTTTGAAGAAATGGGTGACTATAAATTCACTTTTCTTGCCTATGAATGACTATTTCTTCATATTTTTTAAGACAGATATTTAATTACAGCCTGTTTTAGCTAAAAATGTAAAAAAAAATTTAACTTAAAAAGAATTATGAGATTATAAAACTATTAAAAGCAAGTAATAAGGCTT
>NW_018399348.1:2139-2296 GCF_002168275.2 Theobroma umbraticum | reverse complement strand
GTGAATATAAATTGACTTTTCTGGTGAATGAATGATTTTTTCTTCATATTTCTTGAGGCAAACATTCAATTATAATCTGTTTTAACTAAAAGTAGAACAAAAATTTAATTTAAAATCAATTATGAGATTATGAAACCATTTAAAGCAAGTAATAAGG
>NW_018399348.1:1520-1726 GCF_002168275.2 Theobroma umbraticum | reverse complement strand
TAAAATCAATTACGAGATTATAAAACTATTTAGAGTGAGTAATAAGGCTTTTGAAGGAATGCATGCCTATAAATTAACTTTTCTTGCCTATGAATGACTTTTTCTTCACGGTTTTCAAAACAGACATTTAATTATAGCTAGTTTTAGCCAAAAATGTAAAAGCATTTAACTTAAAATCAATTATGAGATTACAAAACCACTTAAAG
>NW_018399348.1:0-1116 GCF_002168275.2 Theobroma umbraticum | reverse complement strand
AGATTATAAAAACGTTTAAAGCAAGTAATAAGGCTTTCGGAAGCATGAGTGACTATAAATTGACTTTTCTCGTCAATGAATGATTTTTTTTTCACGTTTTTTGAGACAAACATTCAATTATAATATGTTTTAACTAAAAATTAAAAAAACTCAACTTAAAATCAATTATGAGATTATAAAACTATTTAAAGTGAGTAATAAGGCTTTTGAAGAAATAAGTGACTATAAATAGACTTTTCTTACCTATGAATGGCTTTTCTCTTCATGTTTTTCAAAACAGGCATTCAATTATAGCCTGTTTTAGCCAATAATGTAAACAAATTTAACTTAAAATCAATAAAGCGATTACAAAACCTTTTAAAGCGAATAATAAGGCTTTTGAAGGAATGAGGGACTATAAATGGATATTTCTTACCAATGAATGCTATTTTCTTCTTGTTTTTCAAGATAAACATTCAATTATATTTGTTTTAACCAAAAATGTAAAAAAAATAAACTTAAAATCAATTATGAGTTTACAAAACTATTCAAAGCGACCAATAAGGCTTTCAAAGGCATGGACGATGGTAAATGGACTTTTTTAGTCAATGAATAGCTTTTTCTTCACATTTCTTAAGGTAGGCATTCAATTATATTCTGTTTTAACCAAAAATGTAAAAAAACTCTACCTAAAATCAATTACTAGATTATAAAACCAATTAAAAAGAGTAATAAGCCTTTCGAAAGCACCAGTGACTATAAATAGACTTTCCTAGTCAATGAATGACTTTTACTTTACATTACCTATGGAAAACATTCAATTATTATATGTTTTAACCAAAAATGTAAAAAAATTCAACTTAAAATCAATTACGAGATTATAAAACCATTTAAAGCGAGTAACAAGGTTTTTGAAGGTATGAGTGACTATAAATGGGCTTTTTTAATCAATGAATGACTTTTTCTTTATGTATCTCAAGGTAAACATTCAATTATAATATGTTTTAACTGAAAATATAAAAAAATTCAACTTAAAATGAATTATGAGATTATAAAACTATTTAAATTGAGTAATAAGGCTTTGGAAGGAATGGATTACTACAAATGGAGTTTTCTCACCAATAAATGACTTTTTCT
>NW_018399347.1:3109-3229 GCF_002168275.2 Theobroma umbraticum | reverse complement strand
TGGGTGACTATAAATGGACTTTTCTTGCCAATGAATGCATTTTTCTTTATATTTTTTGAGGTAGACATTCAATTATAGTTCGTTTTAACCAAAAAAGTAAAAAAATTCAACTTAAAATCA
>NW_018399347.1:3030-3099 GCF_002168275.2 Theobroma umbraticum | reverse complement strand
TATAAAACTATTTAAAACGAGTAAAGAGGCTTTTGAAAAAATGGGTGACTATAAATGGACTTTTCTTAC
>NW_018399347.1:2844-3020 GCF_002168275.2 Theobroma umbraticum | reverse complement strand
CTTTTTCTTTATGTTTCTTGAGGTAGACATTCAATTATAGTCCATTTTAACCAAAAATCTAAAAACATTCAACTTAAAACTAATTATGGCATTATAAAACTATTTAAAACGAGTAAACAGGCTTTTGAAGGTATGGGTCATTATAAATAGACTTTTCTTACCAATGAATACTTTTT
>NW_018399347.1:2457-2571 GCF_002168275.2 Theobroma umbraticum | reverse complement strand
TAAATCAATTTTGAGATTATAAAACTATTTAAAGTTAGAAATAAGGCTTTTGAAGGAATAGGTGACCATAAATGGACTTTGTTTGCCAATGAATGCCTTTTTGTTTACGTTTCT
>NW_018399347.1:1965-2181 GCF_002168275.2 Theobroma umbraticum | reverse complement strand
AATTTAAATCAATTTTGAGATTATAAAACCATTTAAAGTGAGTAACAAAGCTTTTAAAAAATGAGGTGACTATAATCGGGCTTTCCTTACTAATGAATGCATTTTTCTTCACCGTTCTGAAGCTAGACAGTCAATTATAATATGTTTTAACCAAAAATGTAAAAATATTTGAACTTAAAATATATTATGTGATTATAAGGCCATTTAAAGTGTGTA
>NW_018399347.1:1672-1883 GCF_002168275.2 Theobroma umbraticum | reverse complement strand
ACATTCAATTATAATCTTTTTTAACCAAAAATATATAAAGAATTCAAATTTAAATGAATTTTGAGAATAAAAAACTATTTAAAGTGAGTATTAAGGCTTTTGAAGGAATGGGTGGCTATAAATAGACTTTTCTCGCCAATGAATACCTTTTTCTCTATGTTTCTCGAGATTGACATTCAATTATATTCTGTTTTAACCAAAAATATAAAAA
>NW_018399347.1:1212-1467 GCF_002168275.2 Theobroma umbraticum | reverse complement strand
ATTTAAATTTAAATCAATTTTGAGATAATAAAACTATTTAAAGTGAGTAAAAAGCCTTTGGAAGGAATGAGTGACTATAAATAGACTTTTCTTATCAATGACTGTATTTTTCATTACGTTTCTCGAGGCAGACATCAATTCTAGTCTGTTTTAACTAAAAATGTAAAAAAGTTTAACTTGAAATCAATTATGACAATATAGAACTATGTAAAGCGAGTAATAAGGCTTTTTGAAGTAATGGGTTACTATAAATGG
>NW_018399347.1:0-1112 GCF_002168275.2 Theobroma umbraticum | reverse complement strand
CTTTTGAAGGAATGGATGACTATAAATGGATTTTTCTTGCCAATGTATGCCTTTGTTTTCACATTTCTTGAGGTTGACATTCAATTATAATCTGTTTTAACAAAAAATGTACAAAGAATTCAAATTTAAATCAATTTTGAGATTATAAACTCTATTTAAAGTGAGTAAAAAGGCTTTGGAAGGAATGAGTGACTATAAATGGACTTTTCTTGCCAATGACTGCATTTTTCATTACGTTTCTCAAGGTAGACATCAATTTTTGTTTGTTTTAACTAAAAATGTAAAAAAGTTTAATTTAAAGTCAATTATGACATTATAAAACTATTGAAAGTGAGTAATAAGGCTTTTTGAAGTAAGGGGTTACTATAAATGGACTTTTCTTACCAATGAATGTTTTTTTCTTCACGTTTCTCAAGATAGACATTCAATTCTAGTCTTTTTTAGCCAAAAATGTAAAAGAATTCATCTTAAAATTAATTATTAGTTTATAAAACCATTTAAAGCAAGTAATAAGGCTTTCCAAGGCTTGAGTGACTGTAAATGGACTTTTTGTGTGAATGGTTAGCTTTTGCTTCGTGTTCTCAATGGAAGACATTCAATTATAGCCTTTTTACACCGAAAATGTAAAAAAAATCAATTTAAAATCAATTTTGAGATTATAAAGTCATTTAAAGTGAGTAATAAGGCTTTCGAAGAAATGAATGACTATAAATAGACTTTTCTTGCCAATGAATACCTTTTTTCTCATGTTTCCCAAGACAGACATTCAATTACAACCTGTTCTAACCAAAAATGTCAAAAAATTTAACCTAAAATCAATTATGAGGTTACAAAACCATTTAAAGTGAGTAATAAGGCTTTTGAAAGAATGGGTGACTATAAACGGAGTTTTCTTACCAATTAATGTCTTTTTCTTCATGTTTCTCGAGGTAGACATTCAATTATAACATGTTTTAAGTAAAAATGTACAAAGAAATAAAATTTAAATCAATTTTAAGATTGTAAGACCATTTAAAGTGTGTAATAAGGCTTTTGAAGGAATGGGTGACTATTAATCAACTTTTCTTACCAATCAATGCCTTTTCCTTCATGTTTCTTGATGTTGATATTCA
>NW_018399346.1:1459-1631 GCF_002168275.2 Theobroma umbraticum | reverse complement strand
TTGGCCAAGGACTTCAAGAAGCTAATATCAACCAAGAACAGTTAAGATATGTCCTTTGCATCACTTGGGGTGATGATTCCTATCTTGACCATTCATTTTTCTTCACATGCTTCATGCTATGTCCATAAGTATCCCGTTTTGACATCCTTGGTTAAGCACCTGTATGGATAAA
>NW_018399346.1:1309-1449 GCF_002168275.2 Theobroma umbraticum | reverse complement strand
TACCAAATGCACTTCTCACGGTGGGTCATGTTCAGTGAACTTGCTCTCCTAAGCAAGGACCTACATTTTAGTTTCAAGATCGGTTACTTACTTCTCAAGTAAGGAACATAGAATGTACCAGTCTTTAGGCATCATTGATG
>NW_018399346.1:843-978 GCF_002168275.2 Theobroma umbraticum | reverse complement strand
ATTGGCTGTAGGGCTCATCCCAACACATTTACTAACCAAGGAAGGTTAGATTATCAGGAATATGAGATATACATGTAAAATTTACTATTACATGCAAATTATTGTATGCAAAAAGGAGGAAATTAGTGGGAAACA
>NW_018399346.1:405-572 GCF_002168275.2 Theobroma umbraticum | reverse complement strand
TACATGTGAAATGTAATGCAAATGAAATAAAGGGGAACATTGCATGAACAAGTCGCCAATGGAAGGAGCTTATAATAACAACGAAAGGAAATTGAATGGGATGGTATGTAAAAGAAAGAAAAAGAAATCAAGAAATAATGAAAATTAATGCATGCTTAAGCCAACTA
>NW_018399346.1:0-159 GCF_002168275.2 Theobroma umbraticum | reverse complement strand
CACAAAGAATTTAAACTTCATAACATCAAATGGGAGCTGAAAAATTGCAAAAAGTAAGGAATAAGAAACATGCAACAGGCCAACATTAGGCATTCCGCCATTTTTGAAATATGGATTTACAATCCTTTTCTTTAAAACCCTGTACATTTAAAGCTTCCT
>NW_018399345.1:7522-7664 GCF_002168275.2 Theobroma umbraticum | reverse complement strand
CCAATGAATCCCTTTTTCTTCACATTTCTCAAGGTAGACATTCAATTATAATCTGTTTTCACCAAAAATGTAAAACAAATTGAACTTAAAATCAATTTTAAGATTATAAAAACATTTAAAGCGAGTAATAAGGCTTTTGAAG
>NW_018399345.1:6943-7205 GCF_002168275.2 Theobroma umbraticum | reverse complement strand
AGGTAGACATTCAATTATAATCTGTTTCCACCAAAAATATAAAAAAAATTAAACTTAAAATCTATTTTGAGATTATAAAACTATTTAAAGGGAGCAATAAGGCTTTTGAAGAAATGTGTCACTTTAATAAACTTTTCTTGCTCGTGAATTCATTTTTCCTCATGTTTCTCAATGTAGACATTCAATTATTTTCTGTTGTAACCAAAAATGTAAAAAAATTTAACTTAAAATCAATTATGGGATTATAAAATCATTTAAAGCG
>NW_018399345.1:6608-6933 GCF_002168275.2 Theobroma umbraticum | reverse complement strand
CTTTTGATGGAATGGGTGACTATAAATGGACTTTTCTTGCCAATGAATCTCTTTTTCTGCATGTTTCTCAAGCTAGACATTCAATTATAATCTGTTTTAACCAATAATGTAAATAAATTGAACCTAAAATAAATTCTAAGATTATAAAACTATTTAAAGCGACTAATAATACTTTTGAAGGAATAAAAGGCTATAAATAGAGTTTTCTTCCCAATGAATGTTTTTTCCATACATTTCCCATGGTAGACATTCAATTATAGTCTGTTTAAACCAAAAATGTAAAAAAATTCAACTCAAAATCAACTATGAGATTATAAAACCATTT
>NW_018399345.1:6243-6437 GCF_002168275.2 Theobroma umbraticum | reverse complement strand
ATAAAACCATTTAAAGCAAGTAATAAGGCTTTTCAAAGAATGGGTGACTATAAAGGACTTTTCGTGCCAATGAATGCATTTTTCTACATGTTTCCCAAGGTAGACATTCAATTATAATTTGTTTTGACCTAAAATATAAAACAAATTAATTTTAAAAATAATTTTGAGATTATAAAACCATTTAAAGTGAGTAA
>NW_018399345.1:6095-6233 GCF_002168275.2 Theobroma umbraticum | reverse complement strand
GAAGGAATGGGTGACTATAAATGGAGTCTTCTTGCTAGTGAATGTCTTTTTCTTCACGTTTCTAAAGGTAAGCATTCAATTATAATTTGTTTTAACTAATAATGTAAAAAAAATTGAACTTAAAATTAATTTTGAGAT
>NW_018399345.1:3882-5915 GCF_002168275.2 Theobroma umbraticum | reverse complement strand
GCTTTTGAAGGAATGAGTGACTATAAATAGACTTTTCTTGCAAATGAATCTCTTTTCCTTCACATATCTTGAGGTAGACATTCAATTATAATCTGTTTTCACCAGCAATGTCAAAAAAAATTGAACTTAAAAATAATTTTGTGATTATAAAATCATTTAAAGTGAGTAATAAGGCTTTTAAAGGAATGGCTGACTTTAATGGACTTTTCTTATCCATGAATGCATTTTTCCTCACGTTTCTCAAGGTAGACATTGAATTATTGTCTATTTTAACAAAAAATATAAAAAAATTGAACCCAAAATCAATTTTGAGATTATAAAACCATTTAAAGCGAGTAATAATGCTTTTGAAGGACTAGAAGACTATAAATGGAGTTTTCTTCCAATGAATGCCTTTTTCTTCTCATTTCTTGAGGTAGACATTGAATTATAGTTTGTTTTAACTAAAAATGTAAAAAAAAATTCAACTTAAAATCAATTATGAGATTATAAAACCACTAAAAGTGAGTAATAAGGCTTTTGAAAGAATGGGTGACTATAAATTGACTTTTCATGCCAATGAATCCCTTTTCCTTCATATTTCTCAATTATAATCTGTTTTCATAAAAAATGTAAAAAAAAAATTAAACTTAAAATCGATTTTGAGATTATAAAACCGTTTAAAGTGAGTAATAAAGCTTTTAAAGGAATGACTGACTTTAATGGACTTTTCTTGCACATGAATGCATTTTTCCTCACGTTTCTCAAGGTAGACTTTCAATTATTATCTGTTTTAACCAAAAATGTAAGAAAACTCAATTTAAAATCAATTATGGGATAATAAAACTATTTAAAGCGAGTAATAAGGCTTTTGAGGGAATGGGTGACTATAAATGGACTTTTCTTGCCAATGAATCTCTTTTTCTTCACATTTCTTGAGCTAGACATTCAATTGCAATCTATTTTAACCAATAATATAAAAAAATTGAACCTAAAATCAATTTTGAGATTATAAAACCATTTAAAGCGAGTAATATGCCTTTTGAAGGAATAGAAGATAATAAATAAACTTTTTTTGCCAACGAATGCTTTTTTCTTCACGTTTTTCAAGGTATATATTCAATTATAGTCTGTTTTAGTCAAAAATGTAAAAAATTCAACTTAAAATCAATTATGAGATTATAAAACCATTTAAAGCGAGCAATAAGGCTTTGGAAGGAAAGGGTGACAATAAATAAACTTTTCTTGCCAATGAATCCCTTTACCTTCAGATTTCTTAAGGTAGACACTCAATTACAATCTGTTTTCGCCAAAAATGTAAAAAAAATTTGAACTTAAAATTGATTTTGAGATTATAAAACCATTTAAAGGGAGCAATAAGGCTTTTGAAGGAATGTGTGACTTTAATGGACTTTTCTTGCATGTCAATGCATTTTTCCTCATGTTTATCAAGGTAGACATTCAATTATTGTCTGTTTTAACCAAAAATGTAAAAAAATAACCCAATAATAGTAAAGAAGTTGCAACTAAATTCAATTTATGAGATTATAGAAACAATTTAAAGTGATAATAAGGCTTTTGAAGGAATAGCGACTAAAATGGACTTTTCTTGCCAATGAATGCTTTTTCTTTCACGTTTCTCAAGGTATTACATTTATTATTTGTCTATTTTACCAAAAATATAAACAAATTCAATTCTAAAATCAATTATGAGATTATAAAAAACATTTAAAGCAGTAATAGCTTTTGAAGGATTACAAGTATAAATGGAGTTTTCCTTCCCACATAAATGCTTTTTCTTTATGCCTTTCCGAGCGGCTTTAAAGCGAGTAATAAGGCTTTTGAAGGAATGGATGACTATAAATAGACTTTTATTGCCGATGAATCTCTTTTTCTTCATGCTTCTCGAGCTAGACATTCAATTACAATCTGTTTTAACCAATAATGTAAATAAATTGAACCTAAAATCAATTTTAAGATTATAAAACTATTTAAAGCTACTAATAATGCTTTTAAAGGAATAAAAGGCTATAAATAGAGTTTTCTTGCCAATG
>NW_018399345.1:3471-3750 GCF_002168275.2 Theobroma umbraticum | reverse complement strand
AAAAAATTCAACTCAAAATCAATTATGAGATTATAAAACCATTTAAAGGGAGTAATAAGGCCTTTAAAGGAATGGGTGACTATAAAAGGACTTTTCTTGCCAATGAATACTTTTTCTTTACATTTCCTAAGGTATACATTCAATTATAGTCTATTTTGACCAAAAATGTAAAAGCATTCAACTTAAAATCAATCATGAGATTATAAAATCATTTAAAGCCAATAATAAGGTTTTTAAAAGAATGAGTGACTATAAAAGGACTTTTCTTGCCAATGAATG
>NW_018399345.1:3208-3461 GCF_002168275.2 Theobroma umbraticum | reverse complement strand
CATGTTTCTCAAGGTAGACATTCAATTATAATCTGTTTTGACCTAAAATATATAAAAAAATTGATTTTAAAAATAATTTTGAGATTATAAAACCATTTAAAGTTAGTAATAAGGCTTCTGCAGGAATGGGTGACTATAAATAGACTCTTTTTACTAGTGAATGCCTTTTTCTTCATGTTTCTGAAGATAAAGATTCCATTATAATTTGTTTTAACTAATAATGTAAAACAAATTGAACTTAACATCAATTTTG
>NW_018399345.1:3077-3198 GCF_002168275.2 Theobroma umbraticum | reverse complement strand
ACCATTTAAAGTGAGTAATAAGGATTTTAAAAGAATGAGTGACTTTAATAGACTTTTCTTGACCATGAATGCATTTTTTCTCACGTTTCTCAAGGTAGACATTCAATTATTATTTGTTTAA
>NW_018399345.1:0-2933 GCF_002168275.2 Theobroma umbraticum | reverse complement strand
TTGAAGGAATGGGTGACTATAAGTAGACTTTTCTTGCTAATGAATCCCTTTTCCTTCACATATCTTGAGGTGGATATTCAATTATAATATGTTTTCACTAAAAATATAAAAAAAATTGAACTTAAAAACAATTTTGAGATTATAAAACCATTTAAAATGAGTAATAAGGCCTTTGAAGGAATGGGTGACTTTAATGGACTTTTCTTGTCCATGAATGCATTTTTCCTCATGTTTCTCAAGGTAAACATTGAATTATTGTCTATTTTAATCAAAAATGTAAAAAAATTAAACCTAAAATCAATTTTGAGATTATAAAACTATTTAAAGCTAGTAATAAGGCTTTTGAAGGAATAGAAGACTATAAATGGAGTTTTCTTCCAAATGAAAGCTTTTTTCTTCTCATTTCTTGAGGTAAACAATGAATTATAGTCAGTTTTAACCAAAAATATATAAAAAAAATTCAACTTAAAATCAATTATGAGATTATAAAACCATTTAAAGTAAGTAATAAGGCTTTTCAAGGAATGGGTGACTATAAATGGACTTTTCTTGCCACTGAATCCCTTTTTCTTCATATTTCTCAATTATAATCTGTTTTCACCAAAAATGTAAAAAAAATTAAACTTAAAATCGATTTTGAGATGATAAAACCATTTAAAGTGAGAGATAAGGCTTTTAAAAGAATGGGTGACTTTAATGGACTTTTGTTGAACATGAATGCATTTTTCCTGATGTTTCTTGAGGTAGACATGTAATTATTGTCTGTTTTAACCAAAAATGTAAGAAAACTCAATTTAAAATTAATTATGAGAATATTAAAGCATTTAAAGCGAGTAATAAGGCTTTTGAAGGAAAGGGTGACTATAAATGGACATTTATTGACAATGAATCCTTTTTTCTTCATATTTCTTGAGCTAGACATTCAATCACAATCTATTTTAACTAATAATGTAAAAACATTGAACCTAAAATCAATTGTGAGATTATAAAATCATTTAAAGTGAGTAATAAGGCTTTTGAAGGAATAAAAGACAATAAATGGACTTTTCTGCTAATGAAAGCTTTTTTCTTCATGCTTCTCGAGGTAAACATTCAATTATAGTATGTTTTAACTAAAAATATAAAAACATTCTACTTAAAATCAATTATAAGATTATAAAAGCATTTAAAGAGAGTAATAAGGCTTTTGAAGGAATGGGTGACTATAAATGGACTTTTCTTACCAATGAATCTCTTTTGCTTCATATTTCTTGAGCTACACATTCAATTACAATATGTTTTAACCAATAATGTAAAAAAGTTGAACTCAAATCAATTTTGATATTATGAAACAATTTAAAGTGAGTAATAAGGCTTTTAATGGAATAGAAGACAACAAATGGACTTTTCTTGCCAATGAATGCTTTTTTCTTCACGTTTCTCAAGGTATACATTTAATTATTGTCTATTTTAGCCAAAAATATAAAAAATTCAACTTAAAATCAATTATGAGATTATAAAAACATTTAAAGCTAGTAATAAGGCTTTTGAAGGAATAAAAGAATATAAATGGAGTTTTCTTCCCAATAAATGCTTTTTTCTTTATGTTTCTCGAGGTAGACATTCAATTATAATCTCTTTGCACCAAAAATGTAAAAAAAATTGAACTTAAAATCAATTTTGAGATTACAAAACTATTTAAAGGGAGCAATAAGGCTTTTGAAGGAATATGTGACTTTAATGGACTTTTCTTGCACATGAATTCATTTTTCCTCACGTTTCTCAAGGTAGACATTCAATTATTGTCTGTTTTAACTAAAAATATAAAAAAATTGAATTACAATCTATTTTAACCAATAATGTAAATAAATTGAACCTAAAATCAATTTTCAGATTGTGAAACCATTTAAAGTGAGCAATAAGGCTTTTGAAGGAATGAGTGACTTTAATAGACTTTTCTTACCCATGAATGCATTTCTCCTCACGTTTCTCAAGGTAGACATTCAATTATTGTCTATTTTAGTAAAAAATGTAAAAACATTCAACTTAAAATTAGTTATGGGATTATAAAACCATTTAAAGCAAGTACTAAGGCTTTTGAAGGAATGGGTGACTATAAATGGACTTTTTATGCCAATGAATCCTTTTTTCTTCAGATTTCTTGAGCTAGACATTCAATTACAGCCTGTTTTAACCAATAATGTAAAAAAATTGAACTAAAATCGATTTTGAGATTGTAAAACCATTTAAAGTGAGCAATAAGGCTTTGGAAGGAATGAGTGGCTTTAATGGACATTTCTTGCACATGAAAGCATTTTTCCTCACGTTTCTTAAGGTAGACTTTCAATTATTATCCGTTTTAACCAAAAATGTAAAAAAATTCAACTTAAAATCAATTATGGGATTTTAAAACCATTTAAAGCGAGTAATAAGGCTTTTTGAAGAAAAGAGTGACTATAAATGGACTTTTCTTGCCAATGAATCCTTTTTTCTTCAGATTTCTTGAGCTATACATTCAATCACAATCTGTTTTAACCAATAATGTTAAAAAATTGAACCTAAAATCAATTTTCAGATTATAAAACCATTTAAAGCTAGTAATAAGGCTTTTGAAGGAATAGAAGACTATAAATAGACTTTTCTTGCCAATGAATGCTTTTTCTTTATGTTTCTCAAGGTAGACATTCAATTATAGTATGTTTTAACTAAAAATGTAAAAAAATTCAACTTAAAATCAATTATGAGATTATAAAACTATTTAAAGCTAGTAATAAGGCTTTTGAAGGAATAAAAGAATATAAATAGAGTTTTATTCCCAATGAATGCTTTTTTCATTATGTTTCTCAAGGTAGACATTCAATTATAATCTGTTTTCACCAAAAATGTAAAAAAAATTGAAGTTAAAATCGATTTTGAGATTATAAAACCATTTAAAGTGAGCAATAAGGCTTTTG
>NW_018399344.1:15704-15842 GCF_002168275.2 Theobroma umbraticum | reverse complement strand
GTTACCCATTCCTTCGAAAGCCTTATTACTCACTTTAAATGGTTTTATAATCTCGTAATTGAGTTTAAGTTGAATTTTTTTACATTTATGGTTAAAAGAGATTATAATTGAATGTCTACCTTGAGAAATGTGAAGAAA
>NW_018399344.1:15134-15694 GCF_002168275.2 Theobroma umbraticum | reverse complement strand
TTAGCAAGAAAAGTCCATTTATAGTAACCCATTCCTTCAAAAACCTTGTTACTCGCTTTAAATGGTTTTATAACTTCATAATTGATTTTAGGTTGAGTTTTTTTACATTTTTAGTTAGAAAAAATTATAATTGAATGTCTGCCTTGGGAAACATGAAGAAAAAGGTATTCATTGATAAGAAAAGTCTATTCATAGTCACCCATTTTCTCAAGAGCCTTATTACTCACTTTAAATAGTTGTATAACCTCAAAATTGGTTTTAAGTGAAATTTTTACACATTTTTGATTAAAAAAAGGCTATAATTGAATGCTTGCCTTGGAGAACATGAAGTAAAAGCCAACCATTGGCACGAAAAGTCCATTTATAGTCACTCAAGGTTTCGAAAGGCTTATTACCCGTTTTAAATGCTTTTATAATCTTATAAGTGGTTTTAAGTTGAATGTTTTTACATTTTTGACCTAAACAGATTATAATTGAATGTTTATCTTGAGAAACATGAACAAAAGGGCATTCATTGATAAGAAAAGTCCATTTATAGTCACCCATTCCTTTAAAAGCCT
>NW_018399344.1:14434-15079 GCF_002168275.2 Theobroma umbraticum | reverse complement strand
TTTATATTTTTGGTTAAAACAAAATTTAATTGAATGTTTTCCTTGATAAACATAAGGAAAAAGGCATTCATGGGCAAGAAAAGTCCATTTATACTCACTCATTCCTTCAAATGCCTCATTACTCACTTTAAATGGCTTTTGAATCTCAAAATTGATTTTAAGTTGAATTTTTTTACGTTTTTTATTAAAAAAGGTTATAATTGAATGTCTGCCTTGGGGAACGTGAAGCACAAGCCAAGCATTCGCATGAAAAGTCTATTTATAGTCACTCAAGACTTCGAAACCGTTATTACTTGCTTTAAATGGTTTTATAATCTCAAAATTGATTTTAAGTTAAAGTTTTTTATATTTTTGGATCAAACAGATTATAATTGAATGCCTACCTTGAGAAACGTGAGGAACAAGGCATTCCTTGGTAAGAAAAGTCCATTTATAGTCTCCCATTCCTTCAAAAGCTTTATTGCTCACTTTAAATGGTTTTATAACCTCAAAATTAATTTTAAGTAGAATTTTTTTATATTTTTTGTTAAAAAAGGCTATAATTGAATGTGTGGCTTGGGGAGCATGAACCAAAAGCCAACCATTGGCATGAAAAGTTTATTTATAGTCACTCAAGCTTTCGAAAGGCTTATTACTCATTTTAAA
>NW_018399344.1:14311-14424 GCF_002168275.2 Theobroma umbraticum | reverse complement strand
ATCTCATAATTGATTTTAAGTTAAATTTTCTTTCATTTTTTACCTAAATAGATTATAATTGAATGTCTATATCAAGAAACATGAAGAAAAAAGTATTCATTAGTAAGAAAAGT
>NW_018399344.1:13763-14262 GCF_002168275.2 Theobroma umbraticum | reverse complement strand
TTTATAATTTCATAATTGATTTTAGGTTGAATTTTTTTACATTTTTTGTTAAAACAAATTTTAATTGAATGTCTACCTCAAGAAACATAAACAAAAAGGCATTCATTGGTAAGTAAAGTCCATTTATAGTCATCCGTTCCTTCAAAAGCCTTATTACTAACTTTAAATGGCTTTATAATCTCAAAATAGATTTTAAGTAGGATTTTTTTATATTTTTTGTTAAAAAAGGCTATAATTGAATGTTTGCCTTGTGGAACATAAAGTAAAAGCCAACCATTGGTGAAAAAAGTCCATTTACAGTAACTCAAGCCTTTGAAAGGCTTATTACTCACTTTAAATAGTTTTTTATCTCATCATTGATATTAAGTTGAATTTTTGTACATTTTTAGTTAAAACAGATTGTAATTAAATGTCTATCGAGAGAAATGTGAAGAAAAAGGCATTCATTGGCAAGAAAAGCCCATTTATAATCACCTATTCCTTCAAAAGCCTTATTACT
>NW_018399344.1:13294-13655 GCF_002168275.2 Theobroma umbraticum | reverse complement strand
TGTGAAGAGAAAGGTATTAATGGGCAAGAAAAGTCTATTTATAGTCACCCATTCCTTCAATAGCCTTATTGCTCACTTTAAGTGGTTGTATAACCTCAAAATTAATTCTAAATAGCATTTTTTTACATTTTTGGTTAAAAAAGTCTATAATTGAATGTTTGCCTTGGGGAGCTTAAAGTAAAAGCCAACCATTGCCACGAAAAGTCCATTCATAGTCGCTCAAGCCTTCAAAAGGCTTATTACTCGCTTTAATTGGTTTTATTATCTTATAATTAATTTAAGTTAAATTTTTTTATATTTTTTATCTAAACAGATTATAATTGAATGTCTACCTTAAGAAACATGAAGAAAAATGCATTCA
>NW_018399344.1:12954-13163 GCF_002168275.2 Theobroma umbraticum | reverse complement strand
GTTAAATTTTTTTACATTTTTGGTTAAAACAGACTATAATTGAATGTCTAGCTCAAATTTTTTTACTTTTTTAGTTAAAATAGACTATAATTGAATGTCAACCTCAAGAAAAGCAAAGACAAAAACATCCATTGGCAAGGAAAGTCCATTTATAGTCTACCATTCCTTCGAAAGCCTTATTACCCACTTTAAATGGTTTTATAATCTCA
>NW_018399344.1:12585-12944 GCF_002168275.2 Theobroma umbraticum | reverse complement strand
TAAGTTCAATTTGTTTTACATTTTTAGTCAAAACAGATTATAATTGAATATCTACCTCATGACACATCGAGAAAAAGGCATTCATTGACTAGAAAACTCTATTTATAGTCATCCATTCCTCCTAAAGCATTATTACTCGCTTTAAATGGTTTGAAGATCTTATAATCGATTTTAAGTTAAATTTTTTTACATTTTTTCATTCAAACAGATTATAATTAAATGTCTGTCTCATGGAATGTATAGAAAAAATCATTCATTAAATAGAAAAGCCCATTTATAGTCGCCTAATCCTTCAAAGGTTTTCTTACTCACTTTAAATGGTTTTATAATCTCTTAATTGATTTTAAGTCAAATTTTTT
>NW_018399344.1:12266-12398 GCF_002168275.2 Theobroma umbraticum | reverse complement strand
CTCATAATTGGTTTCAAGTTTAATTGTTTTATATTATTAGTTAAAACAGATTATAATTAAATGTCTACATTGAGAAAATTCCATTTATATACGCCCATTCCTTCAAAAGTCTTATTACTCACTTTAAATAGT
>NW_018399344.1:12104-12256 GCF_002168275.2 Theobroma umbraticum | reverse complement strand
CAAAATTGATTTTAAGTTCAATTTTTTTAACATTTTTTGTTAAAATAGATTATAATTGAACGTCGACCTCATGACACAAAGAGAAAAAGGCATTCACTGGCTAAAAATGTCCATTTATAGTCACTCATTCCTTCAAAAGCCTTATTACTCGC
>NW_018399344.1:11936-12094 GCF_002168275.2 Theobroma umbraticum | reverse complement strand
TTTATAATCTCATAATTGATTTTAAGTTAAATATTTTTACATTCTTCATTGAAATAAACTATAATTGAATGTCTACCTTGGAAAACGTGTAGAAAAAAGTATTCATTAAGAAAAAAAGTCTATTTATAGTCACCCAATCCTTCGAAAGCCTTCTTACT
>NW_018399344.1:11533-11863 GCF_002168275.2 Theobroma umbraticum | reverse complement strand
TTTTTTTACATTTTTGGTTAAAACAAACTATAATTGAATGTCTACCTTATGAAACATCAAGAAAAAAACATTCACTGATAGGAAAAGTCCATTTATAGTCTCCCATTCTTTCAAAGGCCTTATTACTCGCTTTAATTGATTTTATAATCTCATAATTGGTTTCAGGTTCAATATTTTTTACATTATAGGTTAAAACAGATTATAATTTAATGTCTACCTCAAGAAACGTGAAGAAAAAGGTATTCATTGGTGAGAAAAGTTTATTTATAGTCACCTACTCCTTCAAAAACCTTATTACTCACTTTAAATGGTTTTATAATCTCAAAATTG
>NW_018399344.1:11219-11386 GCF_002168275.2 Theobroma umbraticum | reverse complement strand
CTCACTTTAAATGGTTTTATAATCTCATAATTAATTTTAAATTGAATTTTTTTATATTCATCATTAAAACAGACTATAATTGAATGTATGCCTCAGGAAACATATCAAAAAATCCATTCATTAAGAAGAAAAGTCCATTTATAGTCACCCATTCTTTTAAAAGCCTT
>NW_018399344.1:10884-11200 GCF_002168275.2 Theobroma umbraticum | reverse complement strand
TTTATAATCTCATAATTAATTTTAAGTTGAATTTTTTTACATTTTTTCTTAAAATTGATTATAATTGAATGTTTGGCTTAGGAAACATATAGGAAAAGCTATTCATTGAGAAGAAAAAACTATTTATAGTCACCCATTCCTTTAAAATCATTATTATTCACTTTAAATGGTTTTATGATCTCAAAATTAATTTTGAATTCAATTTTTTTTTACATTTTTAGTTAAAACAGATTATAATTGAATGTTTACTTCATGACACATAGAGAAAAGGGCATTCATTGGCTAGAAAAGTCCATTTATAGTCACCCATTTCTTC
>NW_018399344.1:10756-10874 GCF_002168275.2 Theobroma umbraticum | reverse complement strand
TTACTCGCTAAAATAGTTTTATAATCTCATAATTGATTTTAAGTTGAATTTTTTTGCTTTTTGATTAAAACAGACTATAATTGAATGTCTAGCTCAAGAAATGTGAAGAAAAATGAAT
>NW_018399344.1:10149-10461 GCF_002168275.2 Theobroma umbraticum | reverse complement strand
TTTACATTTTTGGTTAAAACAAACTATAATTGAATGTCTACCTTATGAAATATGAAGAAAAAAGCATTCATTGGTAGGAAAAGTCCATTTATAGTCTCTCATTCCCTCAAAGGCCTTATTACTTGCTTTAAATGGCTTTACAATCTCATTATTGGTTTCAGGTTCGATATTTTTCATATTATTGGTTAAAACAGATTATAATTTAATGTCTACCTCAAGAAACGTGAAGAAAAAGGCATTCATTGGTGAGAAAAGTTCATTTATAGATACCAACTGCTTCAAAAATCTTATTACTCACTTTAAATGATTTTA
>NW_018399344.1:10040-10139 GCF_002168275.2 Theobroma umbraticum | reverse complement strand
ATTGATTTTAAGTTTAATTTGTTTTACATTTTTTATTCAAACAGATTATAATTGAATGCCTTCCTCGTGAAATGTGTATAAAAAGATATTCATTGACAA
>NW_018399344.1:9846-10030 GCF_002168275.2 Theobroma umbraticum | reverse complement strand
TTTATAGTTACCTATTCCTTCAAAAGCCTTATTACTTGTTTTAAATGATTTTATAGTCTCATAATTGATTTTAAGTTAAATTTTTTTACATTCATCATTAAAACAGACTATAATTAAATGTATGCCTTAAGAAACATATGAAAAAAGCCATTCATTAAGAAGAAAAGTCCATTTATAGTCACCC
>NW_018399344.1:9366-9537 GCF_002168275.2 Theobroma umbraticum | reverse complement strand
TATTTTTTGTTAAAACAGATTATAATTGAATGTCTACCTTATGAAATGTGAAGAAAAAAATATTCATTTGTAAGAAAAGTCCATTTATAGTCACCTATTCTTTCAAAAGTCTTATCGCTCGCTTTAAATGGTTTTATAATCTCATAATTAATTTTAAGTTGAATTTGTTTT
>NW_018399344.1:9060-9199 GCF_002168275.2 Theobroma umbraticum | reverse complement strand
TTTTAAGTTCAATTTTTTTTTACATTTTTAGTTAAAACAGATTACAACTCACTGTCTACCTCATGACAGGTAGAGAAAAAGATATTTATTGACTAGAAAAGTCTATTTATAGTCACTCATTTCTTCAAAAGCCCTATTA
>NW_018399344.1:8733-9043 GCF_002168275.2 Theobroma umbraticum | reverse complement strand
TATAATCTCATAATTGATTTTAAGTTAAATTTTTTTACATTCTTCATTAAAATAGACTATAATTGAATGTTTGCCTTAGAGAACCTACAGAAAAAGCCATTCATTAAGAAGAAAAGTCCATTTATAGTCACTCAATCCTTCGAAAGCGTTTTTACTCACTTTAAATGATTTTATAATCTTGTAATTGATTTTAAGTTGAATTTTTTTTTACATTTTTGGTTAAAACAAGCTATAATTGAATGTCTTCCTCAAGAAACATGAGAGAAAAAGTATTCATTGGAAAGAAAAGTCCATTTATAGTCTCTCATTC
>NW_018399344.1:8460-8723 GCF_002168275.2 Theobroma umbraticum | reverse complement strand
CTTATTGCTTGCTTTAAATAGTTTTATAATCTCATAATTGGTTTCAGGTTCAATTTCTTTTACATTATTGGTTGAAATAGATTATAATTGAATGTCTACCTCGATAAACATGAAGAAAAAAATAGTTATTGTTAAGAAAAGTCCTTTTATAGTCACCCATTCCTTCAAAATTCTTATTATTGACTTTAAATGGTTTTATGATCTCAAAGTTGATTTTAAATTCAATTTTTTTTTACATTTTTGGTTAAAACAGATTATAATTG
>NW_018399344.1:8020-8217 GCF_002168275.2 Theobroma umbraticum | reverse complement strand
AATCTCATAATTGATTTAAAGCTGAATTTTTTTACTTTTTTGGTTAAAACAGACTATAATTGAATGTCTAGCTCAAAAAATGTGAAGAAATATGAATTCATTGGCAAGAAAAGTTCATTTATAATCGCCCATTCCTTCAAAAGTCTTATTATTCACTTTAATTGTTTTTATAATCTCAAAATTAATTTTAAGTTCAA
>NW_018399344.1:7886-8010 GCF_002168275.2 Theobroma umbraticum | reverse complement strand
TTTTTTGGTTAAAACGGATTATAATTGAATGTTTACCTCATGAAGCATGAAGAAAAAGATAGTCATTAGCAAGGAAAGTTCATTTATAGTCACCCATTCCTTCAAAAGCCTTATTACTCGCTTT
>NW_018399344.1:7651-7786 GCF_002168275.2 Theobroma umbraticum | reverse complement strand
TATAAATAGAGTTTTCTAGTCAATGAATGCCTTTTTCTCGATATGTCATGAGGTCAACATTTAATTATAATCTGTTTTGACTAAAAAAGTAAAATAAATTAAACTTAAAATCAATTATGAGATTATAAAGCCATT
>NW_018399344.1:7437-7641 GCF_002168275.2 Theobroma umbraticum | reverse complement strand
AATAAGGCTTTTGAAGGAATGGTAGACTATAAATAGACTTTCCATGCCAATGGATTCTTCTTTCTTTGCTTTTCTTGAGGTTGACATTCAATTATAGTATGTTTTAACCAAAAAAGTTAAAAAAATTAACTTCAAATCAATTATGTGATTATAAAATCATTTAAAGCGAGTAATAAAGGTTTTGAAGAAATAGGTGACTATAAA
>NW_018399344.1:7271-7427 GCF_002168275.2 Theobroma umbraticum | reverse complement strand
TTGCATTTGGATGCTTTTTTCTTTATTTTTTTTGAGGTAGACAATCAATTATAGTCTGTTTTAATCAAAACAGTAAAAAAATTTAACTTAAAATCAATTATGAGATTATAAACTATTTAATGCGAGTAATAAGACTTTTGAAGGAATGGGTGACTA
>NW_018399344.1:5152-6812 GCF_002168275.2 Theobroma umbraticum | reverse complement strand
TTGTTACCAATGAATGCTTTTTTCCTCACGTTTCTCAACGTAGACATTCAATTAGAATCTGTTTTAACAAAAAAAGTAACAAAAATTGAACTTAAAATCAATTTTGAGATTATAAAACTATTTAAAGTGAGTAATAAGGCTTTTGAAGGAATGGGCGTATATAAATAGAATTTTCTCGCTAACGAATGCCTTTTTTTCACATTTCTAGATATAGACATTTAATTATAATCTATTTTAACCAATAATATAAAATAATTGAACCTGAAACTAATTATGAGATTATAAAACAATTTAAAGCGAGTAATAAGGCTTTTGAAGGAATGAGAGACTATAAATGGACTTTTCTTGCCAATGAATGTTTTTTTCTTCACGTTTCTTAAGGCAAACATTCAATTATAGTCTATTTTAATCAAAAATATAAAATAATTCAACTTAAAATTAATTAAGAGATTATAAAACCATTTAAAGTGAGTAAGAAGGCCTTTGAAGGATTGGGTGAGTATAAATAGACTTTTCTGTTTAATGAATGGCTTTTTCTATATGTTTCATGACACAAACATTTAATTATAGTCTGTTCGAATGAAGAATGTAAAAAAATTCAACTTAAAATCAATTATAAGATCATCAAACCATTTAAAGTGAGTAATAATGTTTTAGAAAGAATGGGTGACTATAAATAGAGTTTTCTTGTCAATGAATGCCTTTTTCCCGATGTGTCATGAGGCCAACATTTAATTATAATCTATTTTGACTAAAAATGTAAAACAAATTGAACTTAAAATCAATTATGAGATTATAAAGCTATTTAAACTGGGTAATAAGGCTTTTGAAGGAATGGTAGACTATAAATGGACTTTCCTTGCCAATGGATGCTTTTTTCTTTACTTTTCTTGAGGTTGACATTCAATTATAGTCTGTTTTAACCAAAAAAGTAAAAAAATTCAACTTAAAATCAATTATGTGATTATAAAATCATTTATAGCGAGTAAAAAGGGTTTTGAAAAAATAGGTGGCTATAAATGGACTTTTCTTACCAACGGATGCTTTTTTCTTTATGTTTCTTGAGGTAGACATTCAATTATAATCTGTTTTAACCAATGACGTAAAAAAAATTGAACGAAAAATCAATTTTGAGATTATAAAACCATTTAAAGTGAATAATAAGGCTTTTAAAGGAATAGGCGACTATAAATAGAGTTTTCTTGCCAATGAATTCATTTTTCTTCACATTTCTTGAGCTAGACATTCAATTATAGTCTGTTTTAACCAAAAAAGTAAAAAAATTTAGCTTAAAATCAATTATGAGATTATAAAACTATTTTAGCGAGTAATAAGGCTTTTGAAGGAATGGGTGACTATAAATGAACTTTTCTAACCAATGAATGCCTTTTTCTCTATGTGTTATGAGGTAGACATTCAATTATAATATGTTTTAACTAAAAATGTAAAAAAAAATGAATTTAAAGTCAACTTTGAGATCATAAAATCATTTAAAGTGAATAATAAGGATTTTGAAGAAATGGGTGACTATAAAAGGATTTTTTTTAACAATAAATATCTTTTTCTTCACGTTTATCGAGGTAAACATTCAATTATAATCTATTTGAACTAATAATGTAAAACAAATTGAACCTGAAATCAATTATGAGATTATAAAACC
>NW_018399344.1:4810-5142 GCF_002168275.2 Theobroma umbraticum | reverse complement strand
AGCAATAAGGCTTTTGAAGGAATGAGACACTATAAATGGACTTTTCCTTCCAATGAAATCTTTTTCCTTCACATTTCTTGAGGCAGACATTCAATTATAGTTTGTTTTAACCAAAAATGTAAAAAAAATTTAACTTAAAATCAATTAGAAGATTATAAAACCATTTAAAGTGAGTAAAAAGGCTTTTGAAGGATTAGGTGACTATAAACAGACTTTTCTTCTTAATGAATAGCTTTTTCTATAAGTTTTTCAAGGTAGATATTCAATTATAGTCTATATTAATGAAAAATGTAAAAAAAATTAACTTAAAATCAATTTTGAGATTATAAAAC
>NW_018399344.1:4498-4671 GCF_002168275.2 Theobroma umbraticum | reverse complement strand
TCATATTTCTTGAGGTAGACATTCACTTATAATCTGTTTTAACTAAAAATGTTAAATAAATTCAACTTAAAATCAATTATGAGATTATAAAACTGTTTAAAGCAAGTGATAAGACTTTTGAAGGAATGTGTGACTATAAATGGACTTTTCTTACAAATAAATTTTTTTTTTCA
>NW_018399344.1:4299-4444 GCF_002168275.2 Theobroma umbraticum | reverse complement strand
GGGTGACTATAAATGGACTTTTCTTCTTAATGAATGGCTTTTTTCATATGTTTCCTGAGGCATAGAATCAATTATAGTCTGTTTTAATGATAAATGTAAAAAATATCAACTTAAAATCAATTATGAGATTATAAAACCATTTAAA
>NW_018399344.1:3809-4056 GCF_002168275.2 Theobroma umbraticum | reverse complement strand
ATGTAAAAAAAATTGAACTTAAAATCAATTTTGAGATTATAAAATCATTTAAAGAGAGTAATAAGGTTTTTAAAGGAGTGTGTGACTATAAAAGAACTTTTCTCACCAATGAATGCCTTTTTCTTCACGTTTCTTGTGGTAGACATTAAATTATAATCTGTTTTAACCAATAATGTAAAAAATATTGACCCTGAAATCAATTATGAGATTATAAAACCATTTAAAGTGAGTAATAAGGCATTTGAAA
>NW_018399344.1:3311-3614 GCF_002168275.2 Theobroma umbraticum | reverse complement strand
TTCTTGTCAATGAATATCTTTTTATACACATTTCACGAGGTAGACATTCAATTAGAATCTACTTTAATAAAAAATGTACAAAAAATTGAATTTAAAATCATTTTTGATATTATAAAATTATTTAAAGTGAGTAATAAGGTTTTTGAAGGATTGGGTGACTATAAATGGACTTTTCTCAATAATGAATGTCGTTTTCTTCACGTTTCTTGAGGTAAACATTCAATTATAATCTGTTTTAACAAATAATGTAAAACAATTGAACTTAAAATCAATTTTGTGATTATAAAACCATTTAAAGTGGGT
>NW_018399344.1:3186-3301 GCF_002168275.2 Theobroma umbraticum | reverse complement strand
TTGAAGGAGTGGGTGACTATAAATAGACTTTTTTCACCAATGAATACCTTTTTCTTCACGTTTCTTGATGTAAATATTCAATTATAATCTGTTTTAACCAATAATGTAAAAAAAA
>NW_018399344.1:1233-3176 GCF_002168275.2 Theobroma umbraticum | reverse complement strand
AAACCAATTATGAGATTATAAAACCATTTAAAGCCGGTATTAAGGTCTTTGAAGGAATGAGAGAGTATAAAAGGACTTTTTTTGCCAATGAATACTTTTTTCTTCACGTTTCTAGAGGTAGAAATTTAATTATAGTTTATTTTAACCAAAAATATAAAAAAATTCTATTTAAAATCAATTATGAGATTATAAAACCATTTAAAGCTAGTAAGATGGCTTTTGAAAGATTGAGTGACTGCAAATAGACTTTTCTTCTTAATGAATACATTTTTTTATACATTTTCTAAGGCAGGCATTCAATTATAGTTTGTTTCAATGAAGAATGTAAAAAAATTCAACTTAAAACTAATTGTGAGATTATAAAACCATTTAAAGCGAGTAATAAGGCTTTTGAAGGAATGGATGACTATAAATGGACTTTCCTAGCCAGTGAATGCCTTTTCTCTACATGTCATGAGGTATATGTTCAATTATAATCTGTTTTAATGAAAAAAGTAAAAAAATTGAACTTAAAATTAATTTTGAGATTATAAAACCATTTCAAGTGAGTAATAATGCTTTTGAAGGAATGGATGACTAAAAATGGACTTTTCTTACCTATGAATGCTTTTTTCTTCATGTTTCTTGTGGTAGAGATTCAATTATAATCTGTTTTAATCAAAAATATAAAAAAAAATTCAACTTAAAATCAATTATGAGATTATAAAACCATTTAAAGCGAGTAATAAGGCTTTTGAATGAATGGGTGACTATAAATGGACTTTTTATCTTAATGAATGGCTTTTTTACACGTTTTTCGAGATAGACATTCAATTATAGTCTGTTTTAATGATGAATGTAAAAAAATTCAACTTAAAATCAATTATGAGATTATAAAACTACTTAAAGCGAGTAATAAGGCTTTTGAAGAAATAAGTGTCTATAAATAGACTTTTCTTGTCAATGAATAGCTTTTTATATACATTTACGAGGTAGACATTCAACTATAATCTATTTTAATAAAAAATGTAAAAAAATTGAACTTAAAATCATTTTTGAGATTATAGCACCATTTAAAATGAGTAATAAGGTTTTTAAAGGAGAGGGCGACTATAAATGGACTTTTCTCATCGATGAATACATTTTTCTTCATGTTTCTTAAGTTAAACATTCAATTATAATCTGTTTTAAGCAATAATGTAAAACAAATTAAACTTGAAACCAATTATGAGATTATAAGACCATTTAAAACGAGTAATAAGGCCTTTGAAGGAATGAGAGACTATAAATGGACTTTTCCTGCTAATGAATGCTTTTTTTCTTCATGTTTCTTAAGGTAGACATTCAATTATAGTTTGTTTTAACCAAAAATCAAAAATATTCAACTTAAAATCAATTGTGAGATTATAAAACCATTTAAAGTGAGTAAAGAGGCTTTTGAAGGATTGGTGACTATAAATGAACTTTTCTTCTTAATGAATACCTTTTTTTATATGTTTTCAAAGGTAGACATTCCATTACAGTTTGTTTCAATGAAGAATGTAAAAGAATTCAACTTAAAATCAATTGTGAGATTATAAAACCATTTAAAGTGAGTAATAAGGCTTTTGAAGGAATAGGTGACTATAAATAAACTTTCCTAGCCAGTGAATACATTTTTTCTCTACGTGTCATGAGGTAGACGTTCAATTATAATCTGTTTTAATAAAAAATGTAAAAACAAATTGAACTTAAAATCAATTTTGAGATTATTAAACCATTTAAAGTGAGTAACAAGGCTTTTAAAGGAATGGGTGAAGATAAATAGACTTTTCTCGTCAAAAAATGCCCTTTTCTCCATGTTTGTTGAGGTAGACATTCAATTATAATTTGTTTTAACTAATAATATAAAACAAATTGAACTTGAAACTAATTATGAGATTATAAAAGCATTTAAAGTGAGTAATAAGGCTTTTGAAGGAATG
>NW_018399344.1:749-1127 GCF_002168275.2 Theobroma umbraticum | reverse complement strand
TTCTTAAGGCAGACATTCAATTATAGTCTATTTAAACTAAAAATATAAAAAAATTCAACTTAATCAATTAAGAGATTATAAAATTATTTAAAGTGAGTAAGTAGGCTTTTGAAGAATTGAGTGATTAAAAATAGACTTTTCTTTTTAATGAATGACTTTTTCTACACGTTTCTTAAGATATACATTCAATTACAGTCTGTTTGAATGAATAATGGAAAAAAATTCAACTTAAAATGTATTATATGATTATCAAACTATTTAAAATGAGTAATAAGGCTTTAGAAGGAATGAGTGACTATAAATGGAGTTTTCTTGTGAATGAATGCCTTTTTCTCTATATGCCATTAGGTAAACATTCAATTATAATCTGTTTTAACA
>NW_018399344.1:554-739 GCF_002168275.2 Theobroma umbraticum | reverse complement strand
AAAAAATTGAATTTAAAATCAATTATGAGATTATACAACCATTTAAAGCAAGTAAGAAGGTTTTTGAAGGAATGACAAACTATAAATGGACTTGTTTTGCCAATGGATGCTTTTTTCTTTGCTTTTCTTAAGGTAAACATTTACATATAGTCTGTTTTAACCAAAAAAGTAAAAAAATTCAACTT
>NW_018399344.1:364-544 GCF_002168275.2 Theobroma umbraticum | reverse complement strand
ATGAAATTATAAAACTATTTAAAAAAAGTAATAGGGCTTTTGAACGAATGGGTGACTATAAATAGACTTTTCTTGCCAATGGATACTTTTTTTTCTATGTTTCTTAAGGTAAGCATTCAATTACAGTCTATTTTAACTAAAAATGTATAAAAATTTAACTTAAAATCAATTATAAGATTA
>NW_018399344.1:189-354 GCF_002168275.2 Theobroma umbraticum | reverse complement strand
TAAAGTGAGTAATAAGGCTTTTGAAGGAATGACAGACTATAAAAGGACTTTTCTTACCGATGGATACTTTTTTATTTGCTTTTTTTAAGGTAGACATTCAAATACAGTCTGTTTTAACTAAAAAAGTAAAAAAATTTAATTGAAAATCAATTATGAGGTTATAAA
>NW_018399344.1:0-179 GCF_002168275.2 Theobroma umbraticum | reverse complement strand
GCAAGTAATAAGGCTTTTGAAGGAATAAGTGATTATAAATGGACTTTTCTTGCCAATGGATGCTTTTTTTATATATATTTGTTGAGGTAGACATTCAATTATAGTCTGTTTTTACCAAAAAAGTAAAAAGAATTCAACTTAAAATCAATTATGAGATTATAAAATCATTTAAAGCAAGT
>NW_018399343.1:1549-1663 GCF_002168275.2 Theobroma umbraticum | reverse complement strand
TCTTGCCAATGGATACCTTTTTCTTCACGTTTCTTGAGGTAGACATTCAATTATAATATCTTTTAATAAAAAAATATAAAACAATTTAACTAAAAATCAGTTATGAGATTATAA
>NW_018399343.1:830-1500 GCF_002168275.2 Theobroma umbraticum | reverse complement strand
AATGGATTTCTCTTGCCAGTGGATATATTTTTCTTCATAGTTACCGAGGTTGACATTCAATTATAATTTGTTTTAATAAAAAATATAAAAAAGTCAATCTAAAATCAATTATGATATTATAAAAACATTTAAAGCGAGTAATAAGGCTTTCGAAGGCATAGGAAACTATAAATAACTTTTCTTGCCAATGAATATCTTTTTCTTTACATTTCCCAAGGTAGATATTCAATTATAATTTGTTTTAATAAAAAATATAAAAAAAATCAACACAGAATCAATTATGAGATATAAAAACATTTAAAGCGACTAAACAGGCTTTCGAAGGCATTGGTGACTATAAACGGATTTTTCTTGCCAATGGATATCTTGTTCTTTATAATTTTTAGATAGAAACATCCAATTATAATCTGTTTTAATAAAAAAATGTAAAGAAATTAAACTAAAAATCAGTTATGAGATTGTAAAACCATTTAATATGTGTAACAAGGCTTTCGACAACATGGGTGATTATAAATCAACTTTTCTTGTCAATGGATATCATTTTTTTTTCACGTTTCCTATGGCAGACATTTAATTATAATCAGTTTTAATAAAAAATTAAAAAAATTCAAGTTAAAATCGATTATGAGATTGTAAAACCATTCAAAGCGAGTAATAAGGCTTTCGAAGG
>NW_018399343.1:367-820 GCF_002168275.2 Theobroma umbraticum | reverse complement strand
TATAAATGGACTTTTCTTGCCAATGGATATATATTTTTTCATGTTTCTCAAAGTAGACATTTAACTATAATATGTTTTAGTAAAAAATATAAAAAAATTTAACTTAAAATCACTTATGAGATTATAAAACTATTTAAGCCGAGTAATAAGGCTTTCGCAGGAATGAGTGACTATAAATGGACTTTTCTTGCCAATGGATATCTTTTTCTTGACGTTTCCCGAGGAAGACATTCAATTGTAATCTGTTTTAATAAAAAAATAAAAAAAAATTCAGCACAAAATCAATTATGAGATTATAAAATCATTCAAAGCGAGTAATAAGGGTTTCGAAGGCATGAGTGTCTACTAATGAACTTTTCTTGCCAATGAATATCTTTTTCTTAATGTTTCGTGAGTTTAACATTCAATTATAATCTGTTTTATTAAAAATACAAAAAAATTCAACTTAAAATC